>NC_056563.1:28388488-28400733 GCF_013358625.1 Macadamia integrifolia | reverse complement strand
TCTCTCTCTCTCTCTCTCTGTTTCAATGTTTTATAGGATGCTCAATTACATTTCTGTGAGCTTATACTTGATTCTGCTCTTGGAAGTTAAATTTAAATTGAATATCAAGAACCGAGGTTGAAGTTCTGAGATTTTTTTTTTTTTGCTGTAATGTTCTGAGAGTTTAATTACTAGCAGATGTGAAACAAGATCACGACTTTGTATCGATATGCACACACACATATAAGAATATCTGGTTTCATGTTGATGAAATTTATTTCTAATCATTATTAACTCATTGGGTTGGGCTTGATCTTGAAATCATTTACGTGTTTGGGATCCAAAGTTGGTTTTGGAGTAAAAAAAAAAAAAAGGAGAAATCTGCTTTCTGCAGCTTCTCTATTTTCTTTGTTTGCAGGTTTCATCTCTGTTCTGTCTCGACAGTGTCAACCCATATTGACCTGTCTAGAGTGGTATCAGCCGAAACGGGTCGCTACTGTTCAATACCAATTTTATTAGTTACTGTACCATATCGTACAATACCTTCTCAAAACCTTATAGCACGATATGTATCATACCAATACAGTTTGTACAGTATTGGTACTTTATACCATGCTTGTGGCAATATAGTGTTTGCCAGTTGTGCTTCTCACATTGCTTGGACATTATATTTTCTATCTATGAACTCTGCTATACATTCCATCGAAACTATAGGGTGTCATCAATATTCAGTCTTCAGACTCAGTGTTGCCAAATAAGATCTCTTCCCCCCCCCCTCCCAACCCTCTTAATTGACAAACAATTTTTTAGATAAGAAATCAGGTAAACTACGACACCATGTGGGTGCATACAATAAATCAACTTTTAAAGGAATAGAAACTATAAGAATTCAAAAGGAATCACCATTGGTCACAATCTTCTTAAGTGATTGACATTCCATAAAAAAGGCTTCCAAAGTAGGAAAACGCTGAACGAAGTGAATAAACTTCTTGTTTCAAAACAAGAAAGGACTTCCGGGCAACACTTTCTGCCGTCCGCAATGAAAAAGTCCTCGCATCTTCTTTTTGAAAAACAGAAGCCAGAGTGTAGGCCTAAACTCATACTACAACTACCATTCTCTTTTTTCATGTGTTAGGTCTATACCAACACCATTTAAGGAGTTTCTCCTCCAAGCTATAACATGAATATATTTTTCTCCGATAGTAACCACTACACTAATTTGCATAGAATATCAAAATGAAGTTTACACTATTTCCAGCCATACAGGATTACATCAATTTATCATTTCTAGCCAATGAACTAGCATAATAATAATAATAATAATAATAATAATAATAATAATAATAATAATAATAATAATAATAATAATAATAATAATACACCATGACCTAATTTTCTATGTAAAAATGACAACTCTACAAACAAGGTAGTATTGCTTTTTCTGTAGAAGCTATCGTTAGCTGTTAAGAGTGCAAGATTGCTGGTCACAATACAAACAAGACTACGCAGGAAAAAAAAAAACAGACATTACCAACTTAGAGATTTCCAAGACCATTGTCACACAATCAGCAAAAAAAAACACAAATTACCTCACTGTTAAGTGCCGAAGCAGCTGATCCTCGGTCTTCAGGTTCAACTGCAAGTAGAACATCCAGGAGAGCCAAAGCAGATGAGGGGAAGTCCTTATATGTCTCAAGAAGACAGCGCCTGTAAGGCTGTTGAGGCTTAAAAACAGTTGCATGCGGCAATTTTGACTTCCTCCAGTATTCATCAGATGGGGAACCACAAAGCTTAAAGATCTTATGCAGTTGCTCTACCTAGTAACAGTGAATATGGAGATTTCCATCACCAATCAAGTCAATGCAATGTAAGAAAACAGAAATCTAATTATTTTCTCATGAATAAATTCTATAAACGGAAAATTAATCACAAGAGCACTTAGATTGGTGCTGCTTATACCACATATATTAGAACACATAGCCCATGCACTAAACAACCAAGAGATTAAAACCAGTGGACCACATTCAGATGGGATATGGTAAAATTAAGATGATAGACCCAGATCTTTCCTGTCTGTTTTAGATATTACCTGATACTAGCCATCAAAATTGCAGCTCCAAATGCTCAATAATAATAATAATAATAATAATAATGTAGCTCTAAATAGATGATTAACATGAATTGATTAATCTGATGATCTTTCAGATCAATCAAAGTTTTGGGCTGGCCCACCCAAAATGGGGCGCTAATGAACGGTATAAGTTAGGGGGTAGCTAATGGATAGGGAGTGCAATATAAATTTCATCGAGCTCATAATTATAGAGGCCTCCATCAAGTACTACAGAAGTGACAGCAGGCTATAAGTTTCTAAAAGTGAAAACAAAAATAAAATAAAAAGTGTAAGCATCCAAGGCACCAAGCAGAATGCACGACTCGTACCTCAGTTCTTCCTGGCATTATAGGCTTCCCCGCAAGCAATTCTGCAAGGATGCAACCAGCACTCCAGAGGTCCACAGCAACACCATAATCCGTAGCACCAAGCAAGAGCTCAGGAGGCCGATACCAAAGAGTAACAACACGGCTCGTCAATGGCTGTTTGTTATCAGGATTGAAGAAGGTTGCCAACCCAAAGTCAGCAATTTTGAGATTACCATTATTGTCAATTAAAAGATTTGAACCCTTGATGTCTCGATGTAGGACCCCACGACTATGACAGTGTTCAAGCCCACGAAGTAGCTGGTGCATATAACATTTAATCTGCAATCAAAACAAGAGTGCCGCATTGAATAGCAAGTGCAGAAAGAAGTTAATATTAGCTGAGTTCATTGAAATTAGGGGCCCTAAGAAAACTATTAGGAATATCACAAGGATGGCGTGTTTAACAGCATTCCAGGACAAGTACCAACATTCACATAGCCAAACCATAATTAGACGAAGTGACCAAGTCACCATAAATTTAGTTTAAATGCTACTGTAACTAGGCCTACCACTTCAGTCACATGCTGAGTGGCACATAAAGAGAGTATTCAGATGTCAAACTAAGGAACTCTAGTAAAATATGTCCTTTATAATTTTCAGATTTGTCACTTTCTCTTCTTTGAGGATGTTTTATCCTTTTCATTCTGGTCATTATCTTCTTTAAGTTTCAGAAAGGAAATTTGCAAAAGCTCCAGGAATATAGGAATATATTTAGACAATAAGTGATTAGGATCATTCATTTGATGACATAGATGGAACTCTTGCATGGTTGATCCAAACACAATGCACCATGTTGCAATGTCAACCCATTGTATGTGGTGAACCTAGTGAGAACCTTCAATTTCCTCAAAAGTGCAAAAAGAAAGAGCAGACACCTGTGATTCGGTAAACTTGATACCAGGTGTTGCCGCAAGCCCAGCAAGATCATGCTCCATATATTCGAATACAAGGTACAAGCTGCATGACATACGAGAAGTGACCAACCCTTCAAGCTTCATAACATTTGGATGATCAAGTTTACGCAAAATATAGATTTCCCTGGCCATAAAACGGACACTTTCCGGATCCATATTAACAAACCGAACTTTCTTCATTGCAACAATTTTGCCAGTTTCAAGGTCACGGGCTCTGTATACATTGCTGTAAGTTCCTTGTCCAATCTGCGTAAAAAGGAATTTCATTTATGTATGGAAAAAAGTTAGGTATGAGAAAGACGAAAAAACCTTTTATAATCCCTTTTCTTTAAACAAGATACCAGATTTGTGACATCTCAAAAAGATTGGAGAATGTTTGCAAAACAAAAGGTTCACACAGATCGGTGGCCCAGTCGAGGGATTGATATATGTTCCACTCCAACATTAGTAGAGGTAAATTAATTTGTGCTTTTATTTTCTTTTTGAATTTTTTGTTTGGATGATCAGCCATGCATTCCAATACATGGGTGAGTATATGATTGAAGTTGAATCTGAAATTTCACAAGTGGACTATCCAGACCATCTACTCTCTATCCAACGGTTGGAATTGCCACATCATTATGCCATGTGGCTAGTTGGGTGGGGCACTACAATAAACTTATTTACACTAGACTGCGAAGTGGAAATTTTCCCTTCTAATATTCCCAGTTTTTCTAAATTTTTTATGCCCAACTCAATGTGTCTGAGGCCTTCGTTATCAATGAAAGAGTCGACACCAGTAGAATGCCCAAGCCAATCAGCATATGTGAGAATGAGAGATTAGATTATTCAGAATTCTCCTGATACATTATACTTAGGGAAAATTGTAGACTACTGTATAATCTTTCAAAGGATACACTTCTACTACTAAACCTTTTGAGTTTATGTATTCAAACCAAATATATCAAGTACTTGACGATGAAGTTTTAAAAAAACAACTAAATTATTACACTTCATCTGAGACCATACCAAGTTCGCTGGTTTTTCAGGAACATGACTAAGTACACAGCTTCTGAACTTTTACAAATAGCTCAATGTATTGGAGCAACAAATTCGACCATTTATTCAATAAAAATTTGGCATACTAAAGAAAGAAAATGAATTGCAAAGCCTATTCTCTAATTTGCTTCTAGTAGAAAATGATGCATTGCATTGAAACAGTACAAAGTTCCAAGCAACACTTGAGAAGAAAAATATATGAACATCAAAGGTTGTTCGCTATAATAATAAGAGGAAGATAAGAAAGCTTTAAGGACTTCAACATTAAAACCATTTTAGAATAAGAATGGGCCTGAATAGTTTTTAAGTCCGTTCGATGATATTCTAATTGAATATGCACCAATTAAGCGATTTCTTCTTCTAATAGTGAACCTAAACCTTTGAAACAGTTCCAATCCACGCATAAAAGACTCAAGTTCGCACATTTTAGATGACCTAAAACTTATTATAAACATCTGGTACCACATATATCAATTTATCAGGCTGATCATCAGCACATCATTTCCCACTAAGATTGCACACCCTTTAACAGGAAATAAAATACCATCAGTAGACAGGCTAGAAATTAATCAAAAATACGCTTAGGGGTAGATAAGGTCTAACTAAAGAAAAAAATTAAAAGTGATTTAGTGAAATATTCAAATTTCTCTGGTTATCACTACATCAAGTACTAGAATTTATAATGGATAACTAAGAGTTGCATATGAGGAGGGAAACTCAGAATCAAAGGAGTAAAAATAACAATCTATATGTTGTGAAGGAAAAATAAGCATGAACTTAAAAAACACATATGAAAAATAAACATAACTTACTTTGTCCAACTTTTCGAATGTGTCTGCTCTTCGAGGAGCCCACCCTTTGATAGCCTCTCCTGCCACTGCTGTAAGCCAAGATGGCCAACCTGCAGCAGCATGTTCCCCTGCTGCACCATTGGATATACTAATTATCCTTGACATTGGCAGCTGGCCCCGGCCAGTGCTGATATCTAATGTGGCCCGTCTCTGATGATGGCCTTTTGGTGGTGGTTGGACAACCAATGGTTTCTTTTCTCCTTTATCAGTTGGAATCGGTGGAGTAGAATTGGAATTTTCTTGTTGTGGTGCCTTAAGCAATGCCAATCCATCAGACCCTCCATTACCTATACTCCTAGTCTCCACTACAACTGCCTCTCTCTTAGAGGGAGTAACCAGCCTTTTGGAGGACTTATTAGATTCTTTCTCTCTCTGTACCTCAGCAGGCTGATCGCTAGAGGCCCCTTTTGAGCAAATGCAGCCCATAATTCCACCTCACCTTCTCCTCTTGTCACAGTAACTTCTGGGCCCCTGCAATTCCCTGCAAAATCTCTTGTTATTGCCTGTAACTTCTGACGCATAAAGGGCAGAGATTAACAAGCATTCTTTCCCTCCTGAAAGTCCAATTTTCCAGAACCTTTAGACAACCCGAATCAGCTGACCGTTTCTCTTACAATATCCATAAACCAAAACCCTTGATCCTAGCCAACCACTGAACATTTTTAGTGACCATCTGAACCCCTGAAATCCTCCTCCAAAATCCAAACCTTGCAAATCCAAATTCTATATAATCCAAGACAGCTGCTTTCTTCCCTCTTCCAAACCCCCTAAACCCACCTCAACAACGAAAAGTGCACTCGTTGAAAATCCAAACCCTGTTAGTGCAACAACGTGAAGAAGACTCACATTCTCCCTCCAAATCCAGAAAATGAACTGAAAAAAAAAACGAAAAAAGAAGAGAAATTAATGAGAAAGAAAGTTGGAAGGGGAACAAAAGAAAGAGAGGGAGAGAGGGTGAGAGGTCCGGATACCAAAATCAAGAATCTCAGAAACCAATTACCCAATATGAGATCTCCAAAAGCCCAGATCCCCAAATTAGACGAATTTGATTAAAACCCACTTGAAATAAATCAAATTTTCAGAACAAGAAACTCCTCCAAGTAAAAGAGGGGAAGAAAAGGAAAAAAAAAAACCAGAAAGCGTCGGACACAGGCCAGAATCCAGCAGTAAGAAAAGGAAACGAATCAAAATCCAAACCTTGAAACAGGAATCCTGCTGAGACTTGACTTCCCACGGCGTGTCGAGACTCGAGATCAGAGAGACCTTTGATTCTTTTGTGTTCTCAATTGGGACAAGCAATTACAGAAGCTGCTAATATTCTATTTTCTGGAAAATCGAGAAGGAAGGAGAGAGAAAAAGATGGAAAATACCAGAAATAACGAAGAATAAAATTTTGACGATTAAAAAAAAAAAACCTCGGAATTTCGAAAAATAATCTCTTCTGTTTTCTTGGAATTTTTTTTTTTTTAATTCCTTGATTTGAAATGTGGGTTGTCAGTTGTCACAGACGAGGGAGAGAGAGAGGAGCTAAGCGAGAGATTTTCGGATCTCGGTAACCCTAGAAATGCGAGTGGCCGAGGGATTTTGGGATTGGACAGATTGGATGGTTATAACAGCATAGGTGGTAAGATGGTCTGGCTTTGGCTGGCTGACCCATGTCCACTCTCTTTCTCTTCTCTCTTCTTCTCTTGAATTCAAAGAGAGTGAAAATGTTAGAGAGAGAAAATGCTAGAGAGAGAGAGAGAGAGAGAGAGAGAGAGAGAGAGAGAAGCACGGCCTTCCCGTGAAGGGAGGGTCTCTACTCTCTAACGAGTAACGAAGCCTGTGAGGATCCGACACAGGATTTGGCTGATTTGCTGTCCACCGCACGAGTGGACTCTCCGGCCCCTTTCCTTACGACGTGCCACCTCGTTACGGTAAGTGGGACCCACTTCTTTTGTTTTGGTGCCACATGGCCAACGATGGGTCCCACCTGACTTTATATTAACGGTCCCATATACAGCGATGGAAAGTGGAAAAGAAAATTTATATACTATTTTAATTGAAATAAAAATGTTTTATAAATGAGCGGCCTTTGGAACTCTATATTCAAACTGTGACCGTTGGGGAGATGAAATTCCAGTCCTCCCATGTCATGAAATGATGGTTGATCGTTGGTACTTTGGTAATTAGGATTATTTTTAGGCTTATTTATGTTTCTATTTTTCTTATCAAATTCGAAGGCTTTCGAATTTTTTCCTTCTCTTTTCTTAGCTTCCAAACAATTTTCAAATGTAGTCTTTACAGGTTTGGTTGAAGGGTGACTAGGTATTCCACACGTGACCAAAGTTAACTCCATTGCTCACAAAAGCTTATCAAGTGGGATAAAAATGTGGAATATTTATCTCATCACATTAGGTGTGTAAAGATTATTACAAAAATGGCATGAGACATATTTTTCTCCTTTTCTCCATGTTGACATGATCAATTAATATTTTAATCAATTTTTTTTAATATGATAAACATAAATATCATACAGATGCTATCCATATAATACATGAGCTAATTTGATATTGTTTTTAAAATTTTAATTATAAAAAAGATTTACTGATGCAACTTAAAAAAGAGGAATCAAAATAAACTAAAAGGGAAAAAGAACCTTGCTGGTATGGTGTCGCTTGGACATAGCCACTGAAAGGTGTCGCTTAGTCATAGCCACTATTTTCAAGTAAGGAATTGGTCACACTACAAGAAAAGAGGGCATTTGCGACACTTTTTTGGCGACAAACAAAATTTATGTCCCCTTAACAAATTATTTGGGACGGATATAATTCTGTCGCTGCATATCTAGCAGTTGGGACAGATATCTTACTGTTACAACCTTTGAGACGGAAATTTCTGTCGCTACTGGGATTGAATTTTACATCTATTACAACGGATTACTTTCTGTCCCTAAATAAACTATTCGCGACGGATACAATTCTGTCGCAATATATGGGACAGAAATATTACCGTCTCAATATTTGAGACGGAATTTTTCCATCGCTATTATGATTGAATTTTACATCTATTATAACAGGATTACTTTCTGTCCCTAAATAAACCATTCGAGACGGAAAAAGTTATGTCGCAATATATGGGACAGAAATATTACCGTCCCAATATTTGAGGCAGAAATTTTCCATCGCTATCATGATTGAATTTTACATCTATTACAACGGATTGCTTTCTGTCCCTTAAATAAACCATTCGAGATGGATACAGTTCTGTCGCAATATATGGGACAGAAATATTACCGTCCCAATATTTGAGACAGAATTTTTCCGTCGCTATTATAATTAAATTTTATATCTCCTACAATGAATTTTAATTGAATTTATATCTATTACCATGGATTTTTTCCGTCTCTAAAAAAATCATTTGAGATAGAAATAGTTCCTTTGCTACATATCTTATAGTATAACACAAAATAAAATGCGTTAAATTTGAAAAAAATATTTATCATTAGAGACGGAAATTTTCTATCGCAAAATTGGAGATGGATAACTATCTGTCCCTAAATTAAAGAAATTTTCAAATATGCGCGCTCAAATCTCTGAATCACGTTACATTCAAACAAATCGAAATCTAGATGATTACTTCAATACATATTTATCATTGAAGACGAATATTTTCCGTTGCAAAATTGGAGACAGATAATTAGCTGTCCCAAAATTAAAGAAATTATTCCTCCAACAGCCGAGCCCTAATTCCCTTCCCACTTGCTGCGCGCTCAAATCACTCCAAAATCCCTTTTCGTATCAATGCTTTCTCTCTTCTCTACAAACCCTCATCTCTCTGAATTCCCATGTTGCTGAGATTTAGGACATCCTTTACCTTCGCATTCACTGATTCAAGAGGGGAAGGAGACAAGAATCGAGAAGGAGAAGAAGGATCTACGCAGGAGAAGGTTTCAAGAGAGAGAGAGAGAGAGAGAGACATCACAGGAGAAGGGGTTTCAGAGAGAGAGAGTGATCACAGGAGAAGGGGATTCAAAGAGAAGGAGATCACAGGTTAAGGGGTTTCAAAGAGAAGAAAGATAGCTGAGAGAGAGAGAAGGTTCCAGGGAGAAAAATCGCAGGTTAAAGGTGAGGGAACCCATTTTATCCGATGGTGCAGTCTCCTTTAGTTCCTACTCAGCAGCAGTTTGGGGTAGTCAACTGGCAAGTTGCGAGGCCTCCATTATTACCTGTTTCATATGTGCAAGGGGCGTATGGTCCTGTGGTGCTTCCTCTATGGTTGGTACCAGTTCCGACCTGGGGTCCTTATCCTGTGCGTGAATAAAAACCTTTTCCTTTCTTCTGGTATTCAACAGACATTTACAGTTTCTTATTGGGTTGTTAGTCCATCTAAAGCAGGGACGTGTTAGTCCAGTAGCATCTCCTACCGCTAAACACATTGTTGGAGCAGGTTCAATTTATGGAGTGTCACAGCTATCTCCCTCAGCACCTGTGTATCCAGGACCTTACCAGATGCTACCTTCCTCTGCTGGACCTACTAGCAGCACTCAGAAGGAACACTCAAATCCTGAAAGACCTGGTCAACTTGAATGCCAGTACTACGTGAGAACAGGAGAATGTAAATTTGGTTCCACGTGTAGATATCATCATCCGCGGGAATGGATTTCACCAAGAACAAATTGTGTCCTCAGTCTTATGGGTCTCCCTCTACATTCGGTAAGTGTTACATTGATAACTCTTTGCTTATTCCTTTATTTAAGGCGAGAGTTTGGATTGTTTATTTTCTTGCGACTGAGAATTCCCACAACTAGATTCATGGTGTTCATTTAATAAAATAACTTTGTGACATGCTCTTTTGAATATCAATCGTTTTTCCATTTTTCACATTCTTTTTTGTTTAAGTATCTGAATGTTTGTACAACTTCACATTCAGGCAATTCTAACAAATTTAGCTACCAAGGAAACTGGTTGTTGGTTTGGTACAGAGATTGTTGTCCCTTTTTATACTTTGTTCTGTGCAAATGTTGAAACTTTTGGTTTTGGATTCTGTTTTTAATCTAAATGCCCCCCTCTTTTGGGTAGAAATCTGGAATTCCCTTTAGATGGGGAATTATCTCCTAATTCTTATCATGTGATGCAAGAGTAGTTGGAAGATGGTAGCTTGTGCACTGCCTTCAACATGTCATTTTGAGGTTCTATTATTTGAGTATTAATCTCTCTAAAGTGAAAATCTAGGGAATTAGAAGATATAGTACATGCGATAAAGCAAGTAGTAATGTGAAAATGTTGGAACTGCTCGTTTTGGTTTGTGTCCTTTATAAAAATGCCCCCCCTGAATGTGGTTCTGATATTTATTAACCAATACCAACAAGACCAAATATCCAGATTAAAGAGAAATTGCATAAAACAAAATCAATAATTTAGATGGCCAGATAATGCAGGTTGAGTTCTCCTCTAATGGCCTAGAATATATGACTGCTGAGAATTTCAACCTGATTCATGGGTTGGATACTTGGATCTGCTGGAATGATTGGAGTATGAGACCTCAAGTTTGACTAGTAACTGATCTTTTTGACATCAGGTTTCAGATTCAATACACCCAATAGTAGATATGAGACCCAACAGATCAACAAATATCAATTATTAAATAACCTCCCAAAATAGCAAGTATTGAATCCAACTTGGAATAGGAATTTGGCATTCAACCAGAAAAATCAAAACTTGATTGTTGGAGAGAGTTAAGAGCACTGACTGAAGATGTATGGAATCATAAAGTGTATCAGACCTGTATATGACCTATTATCAGAAATTTCACAAAGAGTAGGAAAGTTATATTATGGGTACTGCTTGTTCTGCTACAAGATATGATTGTGTAGCAATACTGCTGTAAGTTTAATAGAATTGATAAGAGAAGAGTACAAGAGAATAAAAGAACTGCAATCTGGGCTTCCCATTGCAAAGTTTGATTGGTTCACCACAAGGAAGGTCACTGTTCCATCACAGCCAAGAAAACAAATTTCTGTAGAGTAAAATTGTGGGCTGTATTTGCTGCCCTGTATTTATTTATAACAACCACAAAAAGACAGTTTTAAGTAGACTTGGATACTCCCTAGTTGTTCCCCCTTAATTACAAGCCATTCCATACTTCTAAAAATCTTAAAAAAATAAGATAACAACTTAAGTTGAATGTCACACCCCGTTCATACGGAACCGGACCAGTGACAGGGTTAACTCTGGTTAACCCAAACCTGCCAGGATCATCCGATACAGTATCCAACCACAGTATACACACATCTAAGATAATGTTCAACAGTTCAGCAGAGGACTTAATTTACCTGTAAATATCCCCAATATATATACTTGATAACCAAATTATGGTACATAGATAAATACATGTGGGCCCGCAGACATGATATTTACACAAAAAGAATAACAATTCACATATCAAGTACACAAAAAGGATCATCGAAAGAATAAAAAAGTAACCCTATATGGAGTCACTGCTGTGGTCCCACAGCACAACCCTCGCACGTGCAATCCGTGCCGTGCTCATAGTCCTCAGGGACCCACCAATCCTCCTCGGGGAATTCCACTGTGGGGCCCGACCCTTGATCCTCAGGCTGGTGACCTGCAAAATCACCTAAAAGAGGTGCACACGTGGGATGAGCTCACTAGCTTAGTAAGTGAAAAAGAGGACCACACAACAATCACAACCATATGCACTATATGCTATGCAATTCATTTTTCATCACATCCACCTAAACAACATTACTAAGTCTTTGGTTTAGTGCTACTACAACCACAGTGCGCATATACTCCGGGTACAAGCCGCTAACTCCATCCCGCGATATGCCCATAGGGCTGTCGGAGAAGGCCCACCGTGAGTACTCAGAAAATTAAAGCATGCCGCCCACCGACTCTCAACATAAAAGTAAATGACAAAAAATAAAGGTGCTGGCTCCAGCAATTTAAAAGCAGTACGATTGACCCTCTTGAATATACCACCA
>NC_056563.1:28347152-28388080 GCF_013358625.1 Macadamia integrifolia | reverse complement strand
ACTTATTGGAATGGGTTGTTGGCCCATTTGAAAATGCTCCTGCATCACTCTATCAGTTTTGAGGCGCGGCACAAAGCTCCCTTAGTTATTGGCCCTTGCAAGACCCTCAGTTATTGGCCCTTGCAAGAAAAGTAGGAGAAACAGGTGGATTGCTTCGGGTTGAGATTCTCTACCTCAGTTCATTTCCTTTGCTCCTAGTGGTGTTTGTTCCCCCCCCCACCCCCTTTCCCCCTTTTTATTTTGTCCTGCTCTCTACTTGGTTTTTGGTTGTTTGTTTCTCAATTGAGTCGTAATTATTTTTCTTCTTCCTCCTTTTGAATTTAAAATTTTTTGTTGTACTAGAATATGCAAAGGAAAAGAATTTCAAGAACATATGGATAGAAAACGACTCTAGTACAGTACTTGCTGCCATTCAAAATGGAAATATATCTTGGAGATTTCAGTAACAATGGGTATATTCACGGTCTTTCCTTAGCTCTATTGCTTGGTGAATTTCCCATTGCTACAGAGAAGGTAATGTCATTGCCGATTCCATTGCAAAGAATTGTATTCTGACACAACGGTCCAATTATTGGATTTTTTACCCAAACTTAGTGTATCATGATATAATATGGGATAGTTTGAAGTTTGAACAGACCTTGCTATCAGTTTGCTTGATGGAATTGAGACTTTATTGTGCATAATTTTTTGTCTATTATTTGTTTAAAGGGTACTGCTGAAAGCAATGCCGAAGGTGGTCCTTTTGAATAAATTTTGAAATCCTTAATCTTTGTTGACAACCATGCCGAAGGTGGAGGCTTAAGTTCTCTTGTGTATGCCTTTTGTATACAGTTTCTTTTGTAAGTCCATTCCTAGATGTAAATCTTGTATATCCCATTATATATTGAGCTAATTATATACTTTGCTGACTTTTAGCTAAAAAAAGGTTACACTCATGAACCCTAAACCTTGAACCTAGCCAACAAGTATTCTACAATATGATTTAGCAAGTACATAGGCTGTTTAACCTAAAAAATAACCCAGTTTGGAAACATTACTCAGCGATGCAAACAGAAAGTTTCCCATCTCTACTTTGGAGCACTACCGTTTTGAGTCTCCACAAAAAATGATATGAGAGGATATTTTTTCTTTTCGGTAAGATATATGCGGGGATGACTTTCGACAGATAAATCCCATGGAGGCTAGTTAACCTTAAAAGAGAGACTTGTACCATTAACTCCAATATGAAAATATCATTTTGCACAGTGCATAAATAGGTGGATTGGCTCGGTTGGGCTTGTTCATAGGCCTGGCTGAGCCAATTTGACCCTTGCATCGTGATTGTTCGTTTAATTAATTAGGTTTACAATAGGCGAACATAATAATATTTATAATTGGTTGGTCAAGCTCATGTTTTTTAAAATCAAGCTAAACGGACCTTAAATTATTCTAAAAGGTCAGGCTAGATGAGGCTCATAATCAATCAATCAATCCAGATCGAATGACTGATGAGTATCCCACTCACACTTGGAACAACCGTTTATAAACAGAACGGGTTGGTTCAAACTTTACATGATTGGGCAGGCCTCAAATTGACACCCTCTACGGCCCTACGATTACCCTTGGAAAATGTAGCCAACAAAAGTCACGTACATGGAAAAGATCTTAAACTGTTGGATTATCAGGGGGTGCATTTTTGGAGCTTTATTATCTCCATTTTTCTTTCATTATTTTGCCCATGGGCCCTTGTGTTTTTCTTCGTCACTCCTAACAAACAAATTAGGGACTGTCCGAATGTAACCTAATTTACAATTTTCTAAAAGTCCGTATACTATAATTAATAGGATCTTAGCTGAACATAGGGGTAGTTATGTCATTTGGTTTTTAAATTTTGAATTGCTAAGCTTCGAAATCCATTGTCATTTGTAAAGGATAGTTTTGTAATTTCCCAAGCTTTTATTCCCGTTGTTCATTATTTTCTGGATAAAAATCCTCTGTAATTTCCATCTCGTGCAATATTGTGCAATACCCTATGCAGAGGTCGATTATTACAGAAATCTAGTGGGGAGTTAAAACAAGCAAACAAAACGTTTGCAGGAGACTGATATGGTGCATATTAGAGTTAGAACAAGCAAACAAAACGTTGCAGCAGTCACCCCCACCCTAATCGTCGGTTCTGCAGCCATCCCCATTCTTCTTTTCAAGAGTTCACCTTTAGAGCTGATCGCTTTGCTCAGAACTTGAAATTTTGAAAACAATAACAGCCAAGGAGGACAAGAAGAAGAAAAAGAACCGTTGTGTGAGTTGGGGCAGACAGAGAGAGAGAGAGAGAGAGGGAATGGATAGAAATCTCTTAGGTTTTGAGTTAAAACATGAACCGGTTGGTTTGAATAGCCGATTCGGTTTGATTTAAGCTGAAGAACCACGGTTTTAGATTGTTTCATTGGAGGGTTAATCTGAGCCGTTCAATCCGAAATGTCCACGCGTCGACGTCGACAGGGGTTATTGCACAATATTGCACGCGATCGGAATTGCAGAGAGGATTTTTATCCCTTTTTTCTTGAATATAGGGCCATATTTTTCTTTTATTTTTTTGAATTAATAGAAAAAGAGCGATGTACATGAACGGATTGAAAATCCAAGGAGAGATTATTTACAAGGAAACTATGGGGAACAGAGAGGCTAGCACATGATCTACCAAAAGATGCAAGACAGTCAGCTAGCTACTGAATTCTTTTCCCTATAAACATGAACAAAAGAGACATGACAAAATTAATTGTATAGTTGGAGGCAGTCTTCAATAATGTACGTAATACACCCCTGGAGATCATCTGATTGTTTCCTTCGATAATAATAAGAGAGTGAAGACCTTTGGAAAGTGCTATACGCTGTAGTGCTAAAAACCACAATCTATAATGCTGCAGTTCAAGTTTGGAATAAATACACTTGAAATCAACATATGGAACAATCAGAATAATGAAAACAAACTGCAAACCATGTAAAAAAAGGAGATTTTCATCTCTTCAGAATATATACTTAACAGAACTTGAGGCCATGACCATGGAACTTCTCTTCTGTGATCTGGTCAATTCGTTCAATCATCTCAGATGTAAGATAATTTGTCCAGTCCCCAACCTTACCTTTTCTAAAGAAAGCCTCATATCCAAGACCCCTTGGGTTTTTTCCAGTCTTGTTCACCTCAAGACTACTCAAATTCTCAAAGCTGCACAACCTCAAGATCTTATCAACCAATCCTTGCTCTTTTTCTTCCTCAGACGTGAAAGGGAATCCCACAAAATGAACTACTCTTTTCAAAACACCACCTGGGTCTGCTTGTAACTCTTCATAATTGATGAACAACACCTGTTGAGGCCTTTCCAGACTAGCTCTCCAGTAAACCAACACATGATCCCAGAAAGGCCCAAATTGGGAAACCCCCTTGCAGAACCTCTTAAATGCTTCCATGGCACTCAAAGGTGGCTTTGAGACCGTGGCTCTGATCTTGTTATTAAAATGCCATATGGAAACAAACACATCTTTTGGATTCCTATAAAGATAAACAATCCGGGAACCAGAATCGATCATGCTCTGTGGCAGTGATGTGAAAGGTATGTGAGTTCCAAAGAGCCTGGGAGAGGGAAGGATTTCAAGGTCAGGGATGATTTCGCTATTGTAAAGCCTTATCTCTAGAATTGGCACTAGGGTCTGGGGGTTTTCGGAGAGCAAGGGATGATGATTGTAGGTGGGTGGGTACATACCGCGGTTAACAGCGGCGAAGAGAAGGGCTTTGATCCATGTAGTGCCTGATTTTGGGGTGGTTGCAATGATAATGTCGCTTGAGCGAGCCTTGAAGTGGTCTTGGACTGCGAGTACTCCTGGGCAAAATATATCTGGATACCAGAAACCTTGGTAATGGCAGAAATGATTCTCAGATGCCCAACCTTCCTCTTTTGGAAGGCTTGAAATGAGGATTTTGTACCTCTGGTAGCTACTCTCATTTTCTTCCTTCGGATCTGCCTCTGCCTCTGCCATTGTTGGTGTAATTGTTTTCAATTTTGTCAAGGGAGTTCCAACTTACACAACCGGTGGTGGTAGCTACAACCATGGCCATTCTTGGGACTGCAAAGGTTGTTGCTTTTATGGATAGCCACTTGGGGCCATAGATTTAGTTATCGCTATCGGTATTCGAAATTGATATGATATAGTTATCGCTATCGGTATTCGAAACTGATATGATACCGATTATAAGTCACGTTTCCTCTTATTTTCCTTTATTTTTCAAAAAAAAAATTAATAATAATAATAATACATTTTTTTTTTATTTTACTCCTATATCGATACTGATAATCAATCCCAATCGGTCAGGTATTTATTCAACGGTTAAAACTTTTTTTTTTTTTTTGAAATATTTCAATGTCATAATACATGGACCAATTCTATCCACAAGCAACTTAAAAGCTTTACTTTTTTTTTTTTTTGGGTAGGACTTAAAAGCTTTACTGGGTTTAACCTATCTACCACCTCCATTCAAATTAAATCAGCATTCAAGATTGAGCAATCCGTTCAAAGTATTCTAGGATAATGGGACTTTTCTAAATTTTGGTGTAAAGGGTAATTCACTGAGGAAAATGGAATATAAAACTAAAATGTTAATGGAAAGATTTATATTTTTCCTTTTTGTTTAAGATATGAAATGGGAACTGGAAAATGTTGATTCCTTGTCTACATATTGTATCAATTGCATCCTTTAAGCCATTTCATATAACTAAAGTATGAAGCAAAAAAAAAAGGTATTTTGATGTTTCTAAAAAGAGATGAAAATATGTGACGCAGAAAATTATTTCATTTTATTGGTTGAGGTTAAGTTATCACACCCCTATCCCTGCTCTCCATCTTCTGTCTCTACAAATCCGATGTCGAAGAAGATATAAATCCACACAATTCCATTTCTCTAGATTCTGTTTTCGCCAAGACACAGAGAGAGGATGAGGGTGTGAAAGACTCACAATCATTGATGATGGTCGCAAAATAACCTCACAATTTCATTCAATTATATTCAACCATGTCTACCGGCAAGGAAATCTTGTGGCAGATAATCTGGTGTCCTTTGATCCTACCGACACTTGAAATCTTATCTGGTCCCTGGTCCCTGGTCCCTAGTCCCTGGTCCCTGGTCCCTGGTCCCTGGTCCTTTCACCACAAATGGACAAAATTTGAGTATTCTATTAATTAGGATTCCTATCTCTTTTCCAATAATGACATACTAAAAAACTCAGTTCTTTGGATTTAAAAGTCAAAAAGAAATTACTTTTAAAAAATATGATTAAAAATTTAAGTAATTTATAATTAATGATCAAAAGATTCTTTTCTCTTTCCATTTATTCTTCCCTTTCCTAATTGAGTAACTATATGTAAAAGCAAAAAACCCTTGCGATGCCAAATGGCTATAGTGACTATCCATTTGGCACAGTCTTGACAAAATTGAGAACCTTCCACAAACAATGGCAGGCTACACGTCTTATAAAAATTGCTTTGTTACTAAAACTAGAGATGACAAAGAAGAAAATGAGAGTACCTATTGGTAAGGATGTAAATTTGAAATCAAAATTATTTACTGAAATCAAATCGAATCGTTTGTATTGAAATTGTAAAACCGTTTATTAAATAGTTAAGTTTTAATTTTAAAATTCAAACCGTGATTCGGTTTTGATTTCAAAGTTTAAATCATTGGTAAACCGTTTAAATAATCCGTTAAGTTTAACTTATCCAATGTTAAGTTTACATATATTTCAATAAAAAAAATTTAAGTTTATATTAAATTGTTGGATTTATGGGCTTAATTAATTATTCGGATTGATTAAATGGGTGAGAGTCAAATTGTATGAGTCGGTTCGATTTACTCTCAAGTTTAAGAATATGCTGATTAGGATTTTGGGTGTAGGATAGTATTATAAATATTGGGTTTTAGGTCCCTACGATCATCATTCACTCTTCCCTACTTTACCATTAAAGTGAGAGCACCAAGAAGTCTAAGGGGCTATAGAAGATCATGGCCAAGAGAGGAAAATTGTGAAGAAAGATATCGATGGTCTTCAGCATACAAGGTGAAATGTACAGATCGATCATTTATGTTTTGATTCGACTTCGTGTTCTAATTGTTTGTATGAGAATCTATTAGGGTCTGTTGTGAAACCCTAAATAGTCTAACATAAATAACTATTAAAAAAAAAATGTATAACAATAAACAATTCAATACAATGTTACAATTTACTTCCATTTCATTAAAATTTTAGAGATAGATTGAGATTGATTAAAAAAAAAAATTTCTTTTAGGCCAATTGTCTTTTAACTCTTCGTCATTCCCTTCCCTAAACAATGACTCTCAAGCATGATTCTAAGTAATGGTATCGGATTGGTCGTGTCAGTCATATTAAATTGACATTGGCTAAGACCAATATCGATATCTGACTGATCAGTATTAGCTAAGGGGTAAACTAATAAAATATATATATATATATATATATATATTTGTGAAAAGCAAAGGCAAAATTGATCGATACAGCTTGATCAAATTTGATCCGGATGAATATTAACAAAGACCAATATCAATACCGATACTGATACCGAAAACTAAATCCTTGCTCTCAACAGAGATTTGAAGTTGGATATGGAAAAGAACATTGATCTGATCCTCTTGGAAGGGTCCATTCTTCTAGAGAAAGAAACGTTGATCTGATCTTCTTTGGTATTCAAGCTAATTGTTGGTGTTAGATGGGGAACGTGATGAGTCCATTACATACACTCCATTGGATGAAGGCAGTGGGTCAATTCAAATGGGACCAAAACGAGTCAATAATTCGGTCAGCTTGCCCTTGCTTGGGTTGTCTAGATGGCTTAGACGAATTGGGAATTATATGGATTGCCGCACGATACCAAGTTTGATTTCTCATTAAAAAAAAAATAGTAAAGATTAATGCCAAATGGCAAATAATTGATCAAATAATTTTCTCTTATATCATCAGCCATCCTATCTTGACCACAATCTCCTCAGGGAACATCACTATAAAGTCAATGGCGACAACTATAGGAAAATTGATTGAAATGTGTGGAATACAATGAATGAATCTCTATCAAACCTGCTAGTATGCCTATCCCTCTCCCATAAAATAAATACATTGGACAAGAATTGTTATTTGTCGGGATTTCCATGCCTAATCGCAGCCTCTGTTTTAGAGTGGCAGAAACGTCTTTTCAATTTGATCCAGATTTTTTCATTGATGTCAATCAATTTTATCGGTTGAGGTTAAGTTATCACACCCCTCTTGCTCTCCATCTTCTGTCTCTACAAATCCAATGTCGAAGAAGATATAAATCCACACAATTCCCTTCCTCTGGATTCTGTTTTCGCCATGACACAGAGAGAGGACGAGGGCGTGAAGGCCTCACAATCATTGATGATGGTCGCAAAGTAACCTCACAATTTCATTCAATTATATTCAACCATGTCTACCATCAAGGCAATCTGGTGGTAGATGATCTGGTCTCGTTTGATCCTACCGACATTTTAAATCTTGGCTGGTCCCTGGTCCTTTCACCACAAATGGACAAAATCTGAGTATTCTGAACCTGCTGACACTTGAAATATTAATTAGGATTCCTATCTCTTTTTCAACTATGACATACTAAAAAGCTCAGTTCTTTGGATTTAAAAGGTCAAAAAGAAATTACATTTAAAAAATATGATTAAAAGTTTAAGTAATTTATAATTAATGATTAAAAGATTTTTTTTTTCATTTATTCTTTCCTTTCCTAATTGCTTAACTATATGTAAAAGCAAAAAAACCTTGCGATGCCAAATGGCTATAGTGACTATCAATTTGGCAGAGTCTTGACAAAATTGAGAACCTTCCACAAATAATGGCCGACTACACATCTTATAAAATTTGATTTGTTACTAAAACTAGAGGAGAGATGGAAGAAAATGAGAGTACCTACTAGTAAGAATGTGAATTTGAAATCAAAATTATTTACTGGAATCAAATCAAATCGTTTGTACTGAAATTGTAAAATCATTTATTAAATGATTCAGTTTTAATTTTAAAATTCAAACCGTGATTCGGTTTTGATTTTAAAGTTTAAATCGTTTGTAAACCTTTTAAATAAACCGTTAAACTGATTAACATATACATAATAAGTTTAAGTTATCCAATGTTAAGTTTACATATATTTCAATAAAAAAAAAATTAAAATTTACATTAAACTGTTGGATTTATGGGCTTAATTAATTATTCGGGTTGATTAAATGGATGAGAGTCAAGTTGTATGAATCGATTCGGTCTACTCTCAAGCGTAGGAATATGTTGTTTAGGATTTTGGATGTAGGAAAGTGTTATAAATACTAGGTTTTGGGTCCCTACAACCATCATTTACTCTTTCTCACTTTACCACTAAAGTGAGAGCACTAAGAAGTCTAAAGGGCTATAGAAGATCTATGGCCAAGAGAGGAAAATTGTGAAGAATGAAATCGATTGTTTTCAGCATACAAGGTGAAATGTACAAATCGATCATTTATGTTTTGATTCGACTTCTTGTTCTAGTTGTCTGTATGAGAATCTATTAAGGTCTATTATGAAACCCTAAATAGTCTAACATAAATAACTATTAAAAAAATGTATAACAATAAACAATTCAATACAATGTTACAATTTACTTCCGTTTCATTAAAATTTTAGAGATAGAGAAGTTGTTTGGAAAAAAAAAATCAGCAAACCTAAGAAAACCATTTAAACCAAATGGTTTTGGTTTTAATATATGAAATCGTTTATTAAATGATTCAAGTTTGGTTATACCTAAAAATTTTTGTGTTGAACTAAGTTGAACCATCTATACTGAAACTGAACCGATATCGGGGGTACCAAAACCTCATTTCAAGCCTTCCAAAAGAAGAAGGTTGGGGAGTTGAGGATCATACCTATCGCTACCAAGGCTTCTGGTTTACAGATAAACAGTACCCAAGAGTACTTGCAGTCCAAGACCACTTCAAAGCCCGCACTATAGACATTATCATCGCAACCACCCCAAAATCAGGCATTAAATGGATCAAAGCCCTTCTCTTCGCCACCGTTACCCGCAGTTAGTACCCTCCCACCTACAACCATCCCTTGCTCTCCGACAACCCTCACGTTCTGGTGCCAGCTCTAAAGATAAGGCTTTACAAAAGCGAAATCCCTAACCTTGAAATCACTCCCTCTCCTAGGCTCTTTTCAACTCACATACCTTTCACGTCATTGCCACATAGCATGCATGATCGATTGAAGTTGCTGGATGGTTTATTTTTGTCGGTATCCGAAAGATGTCGTTGTTTCTATGTGGCATTTCAAAACAAGACCACAGCCACAATCTCGAAGCCACCTTTGCTTGCCATGGAAGCATTTGAGAGGTTCTACAAGGGGTTTTCCGATTTTGGGCTTTTGTGGGATCATTTGTTGGTTTATTGGAGAGCTAGTCTGAAAGTCCTCAACAAGTTATGTTCATCAAGTATGAAGAGTTACAAGTAGACCCATTAATTATTTTGAAAATGGTAGCTCAGTTTGTGGGGTTCCCTTTCACTTCTGAGGAAGAAAAGGATCAAGGGTTGGTTGATAAGATTTTAAGGTTGTGCAATTTTGAGAATTTGAGTAGTTTCCTGGAGTTTGTCAGAAAAATGAAATATTACTCCCCTCCCATGAATTATGTTGAAATATCAACTTGATCCTACACTTTCTCAAAAATATCACTCACCTCCCTTAAATACAAAGATTCTATTTAACGTCCCAAACCATTCGAAATGGCTGTTAAGTCGGTCAGATTTTTCTCCTGAAACCTAACCACCCTCCTAAATGTAAAAGATCCATTATACCCTCTATGAAATAAACTCTCATTCTCCGTACTCTGTCGATCAAAACGACTTTCCCTTTCTCTCTGCATCTCTTATTGCTCTCTATTATTAAGATTCGAATGGAGAAGAAGCTCACACGTCGGCGTTTTGATTGTTGATTTGGGCTTCGATAGCAACGAAGACAACTGCAGAGTTCGGAGAGATACAGAAACCCAATAAAGAATAAAAAATTTCGCATAAATTTTTGGGTATCAAGAGGTAATCGTTTGTGTCAATCCTTAAGAAGTAAATTTGCAGACCTTGGAGTAACCAAAATCACAGATTTTCAGGCGCGGGGCAGGCCTCCCATCCAACAAAGTGGTCTCGAGCTTCAAGTCTNCAAAAAACAAATTTTAAAAAAAAAAAAAAAAGCAAAAGCCAGAGAGAAATCTCTACAATTGACTTCTGTGTTGTAGAGTGGATGCTTTTTTTTTTTCTCTCAAAACATCTCTTTATTCCTGCCGGTGTTTGTCGGTTGGCTATTAAAACATTTTAAAATATATATTCCCATTTAAACACACCTATTACACACTTCGAAGTCTATATGGAAGAAGCACAACTGTCCACAAATGTGCATTCCAACAATAAGCCCACTTCTACACCCAAAAAAAAAAAAGGCCCACTGGGCCCAATAATAACTATCTACTACAAAAACTAGAAAATCATGTTTCCATAAAAACAGGTAATTTGAATTAATCTAATAGTTGCTGCTAAGAAACCAAATATTAATTTCTGAAAAAAAAATAATAATAATAATAACATCTCATGAACAGAAAAATGAATTGAATAACTACATTTATTCTATGGCTGGTTGTTCCCATTATGAACATAAAAAATGTGAATTAATTAAATTACATTAATACTGTATATCACTTGATTTGAACCCAAATTCCCTCACTAGGTATATCTTGATGAACCAGAAATAAAAGATAATACCCAGGAGGTGCCAGGAAAGCTGAATTTGGAGTCGTCACTTCCATTGCATAAGATGAGTTCGTTAGTGCAGTCACATTACTTCCATCCAACACCAACAGCCTCTGATTCATGGAGAAGGAGTGCGTCGTGAAAGATGGAGCCACCATTGTCACCTCTATCATGCTCTCATTCACCGGACTCGTCACTGAAAACTGTAACTCCAATTGTTGCCCATAAGTTAGCTTAGCATACGACGCCGGGGTATTGATCGTCGGCCGTAATCCCAAAAATTCCGAATCCAAATATGCCGGTGAGAATGCCTCTAAGCTTAATTCCGTCGGAAAAAGAACGCCGGTGAAGTTGTAGTACTGATGGGAATTGCTTCCTCCCACTAGAACTCGACCATCACGGAGTAAGATTGCGGTGGAATGGTACATTCGTGGAATGGGTG
Organism: Macadamia integrifolia; assembly: GCF_013358625.1. Classification (NCBI taxonomy): domain Eukaryota; kingdom Viridiplantae; phylum Streptophyta; class Magnoliopsida; order Proteales; family Proteaceae; genus Macadamia; species Macadamia integrifolia. The sequence continues at coordinate 28,376,819 of NC_056563.1, read as the reverse complement.
ATGGGTTTAGTGTTTGGAACGAAGACCCGTTCTGGACCTTCTGGTAATCGGGTTGATACAGAACCGGATAGAACACTGGATCTCTGCCATATTCCCAACTGGCAACCCCCTTTGCAGCACCATTGATGATCAAGACTTGACCGTTAGGGAGTAAGGTCATGTCTGCCATAACTCTAGCGAAGGGCATTGTCTCCATGTTCCAGGTCGGATTTGGGTCAGTAATTCGGATCCTCCCACATGTGTCTAATGCATCTTTGAAGGTACCTGAAATGGCCACCTGGTCTGAACCCCAGGTAGCTCCACCACAAATGAGGACCTCAGCTTCAACTAAAGACTGTTGTAAGTTCTTTAGTGGGAGTAGAACTGAGGATCCGGTATACGGGTAGGTACGAGGCTGATAACCCGGAAAGGGCGGAAAAGTTTGGACGACGGTGTTGCTGGTGTAGTTGAACAAGATTCCTTTATTGTAGGCGAAGATGAATAGGTTGCCATCCACATTGAGGTGAACAAAAGGGTAGAGATTACTGGTTTGTTCAAGAAAGGTAAAGTTGAAAACAGTATTGGTGGATGTGGATTTCGGGTAGAATTCGTAATAGTTTTGCTGCCCACCGATGATGATGACCCGTCCATCTGGTAGTATTTGATTGGTGGGATACCAGCGTCGTTGAACAAGACCATTTGGAATCTCTTGCCAATCACAAGTACTACACGGCTGAAAAACCCTGACAGCACGATCACCGTCGTTGAATCCACCGGTTTGGATGAGGTAACCGTCGGGGCAGACGGCACCGGAAGAGCACCAAGTATCGGTTTGGACCATAAGGGGCCGTACGGAATTGGTAAGTACATCATACTCTGCGGAGTGAGCAGAGCAGTCATGTTGGAGGGCAAAGTCATTGGTGTTATTCCGGCATCTGCCGTCGGGTAAGGAGAGATTGGAACTGCCGAAGTCGGTACGGTCGAAGATGATGACGCGATCGTTGTTGAGAAGCTGCATGTGCATAGCTGATATGCCAATGCTTTGCTGGAGGAGGTTCCATTGACCTAGTGAAGCTGCTGTTGATGTAATGGAATTGAGAATGAGAAAGAGGAAGGAGAAACAAATAATAGGAGTTAGAGCCATCAAGGTTAGCTGTATGCGTTGGTCTCTGCTGGTTCAAGTGGGGAAGGGAAGAACAATGGAGGGTTGAATCACTTAGAGGGTGTGTGCATGAGTTGATCCTTTTAAACATAGTAAGTGGGAAGACAAAGGAGACGAATATATACTACACAACCGGATGGACTGGCAAGAGATTCCTTCCAGCCGTGTAGGACTTTTGTCACTGACAAGAGATTCCAAATGGAGGGGGCCCGCAAGCATAGCCACCCGCGGTTGATGCCCTTGCTGGGTTTCCTTGTGTGTATGTCTTTTCTTGGGGGTTTCCTTTTAGTTAATCCCATCTCTTTCTCTAATCTCTAATGTGCCAACTTGCAAGAAAAAAAAAAACGTTTTCTTATGATACCTAACAAATTGACTAATGATGTACTTAATTCTTATACTACCGACCCCCCTCCCCCTAGACAAATATAAGTTCATGCTTTTGCATGCTGTACGTGTTCTTTATTAGTCATTACAACCTGGAAGCCCAAAACAGAGATATGGGTTTGATTGATTAATTAAATTATGGAAAGAGATCTCTTACTGGCGAGATAAAGGAGGAAGGCAGGGTCGCATTTTGAGAGCGAATTAGGTTCTCATATGATCCTCATTCACACAAGGAGAATCCACACAAGGAAAAGATCTTTGATGGATTCTATTTGTGTGGATTAGATCGTATGAGAATGGTTCTTGTATAAGAATTTGATTTACATTTTTACATTTTAATAATAAATCCACATGATTAATGAGGAGCGAGGGTGTTAATGTGTATAACATTACAAGAAATACATATCTAACGAAAAAGAGAGAGAACATAGAATCCACAAGTGAGATGTGAGAGAAAGTGCACAAGAGTTTGTATGATATTCGATGAAGTCAACACGGTTTGCTTACTAGAAGAGCTTTTACAATATATGTATACAAACGGATTATTATCATTACACAAAAGTATCTCCCATTAATTTAATCATCTACTTATTTTGTTTTTCCACGAGTATGGATATAATGGTTGGTTGGTATAGTAGGTAGGTTTTATTGTCATGTACAAAGGAGGTTTGAGGATGCTCTAATAAGGAGGAATGACTTGATTCAGATCGAAGGAATTAAAAGATTGAGGAACATACCTAAAATGAATTTAGGCGAAATAGCGAGGAATGACATACTGATCTTATCCTAAATATGACCCTAAATAAAACCTATTGGAAGGTCTAAAAACGATCCAAGTAACAACCCCATTTAGATGAGATTCTCTTGACCTATTGGATTGTACCTCTTTCCTGTTACTCTCATCTATTTATTTTTATCTTTTTTATCTCATCTCGTCTTTTTTTCCCCTAATTATATTATTATTGTGAATGTTGTTGTGTTTATTGCTATTATTATTATTTTTTTTCTGTTGACTTCGGTAGTAGTTCATGCTTCTGAACATTTTTTTCTTTTTAATAAAAATAATATATTAAGAGCCCACTAATCGCGGGCCCATCCCCGGGTCACGAGTCACGACAGCATTGCCTTGGCGGTGAATAAAAACAAGTTCATAGATATGAACGAAGGAACTGAAACGCGTGAAAAGATCAACAACTAGTTTGAGTATCTCCTTTTACAGAACTCTATGACTATATTGCTTCTGGATACAAGGGCTTCAACAACAAAGGATATGTGTATCCCCATAAGAAGCCAAGGAAAAAACAAATCCACCTACCATAGCTGTTTCGAAGACTCCACCAATGCTTTCATATCTAGGAGAGCTTACACACTACCCATCAAAATAATCTATGACCTATATACATATACAAATACATATAAGAAAATGAACTCTGTTCGAGAGTGTATTGTTTGCATCAGTATTTTGACCAATGAGATAACATATGTGAGCATCAACCAGTAATAAAGACGTGGTAGTTATATGTCTAGAGTGTGCTCTTTGGACAAAGAACACACTCTCATACATGCATATATCATATAAATTAGAGGCTAGATGTTTCCCTGGTCTACCAGTTATAGGAAGACTTCCTAGTCTTGTACATTTACTTGTACCATGTGGATAAGTGATGTGGCAATTTTGATTATTAGATATTTGAAAAATATTGTGGATAGACCACATCTTAAATTTCATATTAATATTCAATTATACACCTTTTCATGTGTAGTGTTTTTCCTTTTTGTTTTTATTGAAGTAAGAAATCATCCTAGGCAATCTGTGGAACCTAAACAGAAAAGAAAACATGAGAGAATGAGCATCGGGCCAATCTGACGGAAGACTCTTCGATGCTTAAGTTAGATCACTTGACATACATAAATTCTAGTAAGAATGGAAAATGGTTGATCCCTTGAAAGGGTGATTTACCTAGGTATTTATGGCTGAGGAATGGTGACCACAAAGAGAGTCCCAATCTGACAGGCTTCTTATAACTAGTAGAAGTCTGTAAATGGCAAGAGTTATATATTAGGAGAGTGAATCAGGAAGATGTACCAATTATGAGAGCTCCACATATTCCCCATATCCTTGGAGATATCCTTCCTTCCATGGAGGATTCAATATCCCTTTGAGAATCCTTTCATCATTAGGACAAGTCCAGTACTCCTTGTTTGTAAATCACGTGTTGGATCAGGAATGTCCCTGAGCCCGCATAGGTAGGCCCGATCGAGCCCCGCATATTTATGGCCGCAACCTGAACCGTCCCAATTAATAAACACGGCTGGCTTGAGCCTGACACATTTATTAAAAGGATGTTCACGATGCAGGTAGCTAGCCCGTCAGGCACTGGATCGACCCGACCATCTATAGGCCCGACATAGCGCGACCCCCTTTATTAAAAACAATCATAATCTCATATCATTTCTCTTCTTTATTAAAGATTCAGGTTACCTTCTACTTTGATTATTTTTTTTATAAAATTGTAGTGATTTATTCAAATTGAACAATTATGAGCCTTCAAACCACTTAAGAAAAGAATTCCAAGGTAGGTACATTTAAAATCCGCTTAGACTTAAATAGGTCCATAGATCGGTTAAGACGCGGTTAAGGCCCGTTTAAGGTAGTCCGATTAAAGTCCATTAGGCCGACCGGCCCGATTATAAACCGTACCATATCCCCTGAAGTTAAGCCTGTTTACTTAAACGGGCATTCACAATGTAAGGCTTCCAAGTGATCAAGCCCAAATAAACCCGATCAAGACCAGCCCAACCCGATCGATTGACATCCCTAGGCTATAGGATAGTGTTCCTGAGCTGTGCGGTGAATTCGTCATGTGAATCTAACAAAGAACACCCAATGCATGCGACACGCCCTACCCCCCGGCCTGGGTGGCCCGCAGTGAACAGATTAGGGAAACTCGGTCCTAGGCTGTAATACAAGGTCAGTTTGACATGTAAATAATAGACTTAATTTGTAGCTCTGATATTAGTTTCAAGGAAAACATTACATAAAAGAAGTATTCTTTGTACATTCTCTTATTTTAATATATTATTTTATTTATCGATTCATTAAAAAAAAAGTAACACTCAGAGAAAAGTGGGATTCCCAACTTTTAATACTTCCCCTTTTTTCTGCGTTTAATATCAGTAGTACAGTTGTATGTCAACTAATTCGGGCATCTTGATTATGTTATGAGAATAATCACTCAGAATGTTAGGAGTGGGGGAGGGGGTTGTAGGAATGTGTGTTTGGTTTTCTTCTTCTTCTTTTTTTCTTTTTTTCCTTTTTTTTTGGGTAGAGGAATGTGTGTTTGGGGAATATAATTTTTATTGGATAGAGCATTTTGGTCATTTTATAGCTAAAGAGAGTGTTGAATTTTCCCTTTTCATCAAAAGAAAAAAAAAAAAGAGTTGAATTTTCCTATATTATCCTCAATGCAAGGTACTTGTCATGTATCTAATCAATTCCCCAAAGGAGAAGTTACATATATCTAATCGATTCCTAAGGATTCATTCCAAGACATACTTTCATTGCCACTGTTCAAGAGCTAAAGAGGACATTAATCACTTTTTCTTTAATTGTCCATTTTTTAATACTATTTAAGACAATATTCTTGTTAAATGCTAACCTTCTTCCGGGCAGATCCAGTCTTTCCTTGGGGAGTGGATGTGGGTGTGGGTGTTATCTAATTTTAAGGGTAATTCAGTTTGTCATGGTATAGCTAAACGGACCTTAGACAGGCTACAGGCTTGATTAAATCTAAATAGGCTTCATATGGGTCTTAAAAAATCCTCAGAATATTCTAATAAATTAGGGACATCAAATTGCCATTTTCTATTAAAAACTAGAAAGCTAAAAGTACTCTGTACTTGAAATCTAAGCAACAAAAAACCTGGCACAAACTCTTTAAGGTTTATGATGTGGGATTTTGGAGTCACAAAAGGAATTTCAAATGCTAAAATTATTCTAAAGGGTCAGGCTAGATCAGGCTCATAATCAATCGATCCCAATCGAATGACTGATGAGTATCCCACTCACACTTGGAACAACAGTTCATAAACAGATCGGGCTGGTCCGAACTTTACAAGATTGGGCAGGCCTCAAATTGACACCCCCTACGGCCCTACGATTGCCCTTGGAAAATGTAGCCAACAATATTCATGTACATGGAAAAATCTTAAACTGTTGGATTACCCGGGGGTGCATTTTTGGAGCTTTATTATCTCCATTTTTCTTTCATTATTTTGCCCATGGGCCCTTGTGTTTTTCTTCGTCACTCCTAACAAACAAATTAGGGACTGTCCGAATGTAACATAATTTACAATTTTCTAAAAGTCCGTATATTATAATTAATAGGATCTTAGCTGAACATAGGGGTAGTTATGTCATTTGGTTTTTAAATTTTGAATTGCTAAGCTTCAAAATCCATTGTCATTTGTAAAGGATAGTTTTGTAATTTCTCAAGCTTTTATTTCCTACTTTTGTTCATTATTTTATGGATAAAAATCCTCATTAATTTCCATCTCGTGCAATATTGTGCAATACCCTATGCAGAGGTCGATTATTATATAAATCTAGTGGGGAGTTAAAACAAGCAAACAAAACGTTTGCAGGAGACTGATATGGTGCATATCAGAGTTAGAACAAGCAAAAAAAAACGTTGCAGCAGTCACCCCCACCCTAATCGTCGGTTCTGCTGCCACCCCCATTCTTCTTTTCAAGTTAAAACACGAACCGGTTGGTTTGAATAGCCGACTCGATTAGATTTAAGCTGGAGAATCACGGTTTTGGGTTGTTTCATTGGAGGATTAATCTGAGCTGTCCAATCTGAAATGTCCATGTGTCGACGTCTGCAGGGGTTATTGCACGTGATCGGAATTGCAGTGGATTTTTATCCCTTTTTTCTTCAATATAGGGCCATATATACTTTTTTTTTTTTTAATTAGTAGGAAAAGAGCGATGTAAATGAACGGATTGAAGATCCAAGGAGAGACTATTTACAAGGAAACTATGGGGAACAGAAAGGCTAGCACATGATCTACCAAAAGATGAAAGACAGTCAGCTAACTACTGAATTCTTTTCCCTATAAACATGAACAAAAGAGACAAGACTAAATTGATTGCATAGTTGGAGGCCGTCTTCAATAATGTACTTAATACACGCCTAGAGACAATCGTTAGAGCAATGTTGGAGAAGATTAATGATCATCTGATTCTCTTTCAATAATAATAAGAGAGCGAAGAACTTTGGAAAGTGCTATACGCTGTAGTGCTAAAAACCACAATCTATAATGCTGCAGTTCAAGTTTGGAATAAATACACTTGAAATCAACATATGGAACAATCAGAATAATGAAAACAAACTGCAAACCATGTAAAAGGAGATTTTCATCTCTTCAGAAAATATACTTAACAGAACTTGAGGCCATGACCATGGAACTTCTCTTCTGTGATCTGGTCAATTCGTTCAATCATCTCAGATGTAAGATAGTTTGCCCAGTCCCCAACCTTACCTTTTCTAAAGAAAGCCCCATATCCAAGACCCTCAGGGATTTTTCCAGTCTTGTTCACCTCAAGACTACTCAAATTCTCAAAGCTGCACAACCTCAAGATCTTATCAACCAATCCTTGCTCTTTTTCTTCCTCAGACGTGAAAGGGAATCCCACAAAATGAGCTACTCTTTTCAAAACACCACCTGGGTCTGCTTGTAACGATGAACAACACTTGTTGAGGCCTTTCCAGACTAGCTCTCCAGTAAACCAACACATGATCCCAGAAAGGCCCAAATTGGGAAACCCCCTTGCAGAACCTCTCAAATGCTTCCATGGCACTCAAAGGTGGCTTTGAGACCGTGGCTCTGATCTTGTTATTAAAATGCCACATGGAAACAAACACATCTTTTGGATTCCGGTAAAGATAAAGATTCCGGGAACCAGAATCGATCATGCTCTGTGGCAGTGATGTGAAAGATATGTGAGTTCCAAAGAGCCTGGGAGAGGGAAGGGTTTCAATGTCGGGAAGGATTTCAAAATCTGGGATGATTTTGCTATTGTAAAGCCTTAGCTCTAGAAATGGCACTAGGAGCTGGGGGTTTTCGGAGAGCAAGGGATGATGATTGTAGGTGAGTGGATACATACCGCGGTTAACAGCTGCGAAGAGAAGGGCTTTGATCCATGTAGTGCCTGATTTTGGGGTGGTTGCAATGATAATGTCGCTTGAGCGAGCCTTGAAGTGGTCTTGGACTGCGAATACTCCTGGGCAAAATATGTCTGGACACCAGAAGCCTTGGTAATGGCATAAATAATCCTCAAATGCCCAACCTTCCTCTTTTGGAAGGCTTGAAATGAGGATTTTGTACCTCTGGTAGCTACTCTCATTTTCTTCCTTCGGATCTGCCTCTGCCTCTGCCATTGTTGGTGTAATTGTTTTCAATTTTGTCAAGGGAGTTCCAACTTACACAACTGGTGGTGGTACCTACAAGTCTACAGCCATGGCCATTCTTGGGACTGGAAGGGTTGTTCCTTTTATGGATAGCCACTTGGGCCATAGATTTGTATCCGATACTGATACGATATCGATTCGAATCGGTTCTTATTTTTCTTTGTTTTTCAAAAAAATAATAATAATAATCCTTTTTTTTTTTTACTCCTATATCGATACTGATAATCAATTCCAATCGCTCAGGTATTTATTCAACGGTTAAGACTTTTTCTATTTTTTTTTTTTTAATTCTACACTGTCATAATACGTGGGACTCAAATTACCCAAAAGCAACTTAAAAGCTTTATTTTTTTTTTTTTTTTGGGTAGGACTTAAAAGCTTTACTGGGTTTAACCTATCTACCACTTCCATTCAAATTAAATCAGCATTCAAGATTAAGCAATCCGTTCAAAGTATTCCAGGATAATGGGACTTTTCTAAATTTTGGTGAAAAGGGTAATTCACTGAGGAAAATGGAATATAAAACTAAAATGTTAATGGAAAGATTTATATTTTTTCTTTTTGTTTAAGATATGAAATGGGAACTGGAAAATGCAGATTCCTTGTCTACATATTGTATCAATTGCATCCTTTAAGCCATTTCATATAACTAAAGTATGAAGAAAAAAAAAAGGCATTTCATGTTTCTAAAAAGAGATGAAAATATGTGACGTAGAAAATTATTTCATTTCATTTCTCAAGGATTTTGATGCTTAAGTTGGCAATCAATTGTCATATTTTATTTAGACAAAGCTAATATGGAATATTATTAGTGTTAAAAGCATCAAGAAAACCCCGGGTACTCAGCCCTCGACTGCCTTGAGCATGGATAAGGCTTAGGTAAGTTTTTCAGCTCTCAGGGTGGGACTAGACTAGAATTTTCATGCTCAATATTGAGCTTGGGATAAACCTAGCCCAACCCTATGTATACAATAAGGGAAAAGGTTGGGTATGCTAGCGGAATACCTAGGAATAAGGTATGCTAACATCTCCTGGCTGTTAGATGAAATAGAGAGAATCTCATCCATTTGTAAACATTGTCTTATATAACCTTCCCAACACTGCCGCTCCACAATCCTTTCTTTTTTTTTCTTCTTCTTCTTCTTCTTCTACCTTTTTCCTTCCTATCCGTCTCCAGCTCTTCCTCCCTTGCACAAATTGTCGATCCCCACTCTCCGGCTTCAAAATTTTCATCTTTTTAATAGTTTTCCTCTCCATTTGAACATCTTTCTGAATCTTCTTATCTTTTTAGTTCTTATTCTCCAAATGGAGTATACAAAACAAACCCAAGTAGTGAGCTTGAGAAACAATAATGTCGCTTTTTTTTTTTTTAATGGGTAGATCATTGAAAAATCATGGAAAAGTTTAATCTAAAACTGAAATCCTAATAATCCAAACATAATTCCACAGTTTGCATTGCATATTGTTCATCATCATCATCAAACAAAATTTCTCTTATATATATTTTTTCTTTTGGGTCTTTCCCCTTCCCTGAACATTCCCGTAGAACTAATGCCAGAGATTCTAAAAACAATCAAAAGAATTGCCAAAAGCCTCTATCTCAACAACTCTTTATCGTCTCTTTACCCATACCCATGGTGTTCTCTGTTCTCATGTGAACTTTGTCTGTGGAAGAGACTATCTTCTCCATTGAGAAAACCTAAGGAAGAGTTATAGATTGATGGGTGTTGGTACAAATGAGGGCTATTGCATTTTGAAATTTTAGGCACAAATGAACAATGGAGCTTTAATGGTGAAAGATTTTTGTGAACCGCCTTACACATCTCATGTAGGTTTCCAAAGCATAAGAATCCATAGCCACTGACCCTTCATCTGGTGTGAAGATGTTTATATGTAGCAAATGTGGATTGAAGGTTTAGATCTTTTTTCACGATCTAACAGTTATATTTAAGATGATCAAATCCTATGGTTAAAATTCCACTAACATCTAAGATTCTATGGTAACCCACTAACATGCCTATCCCTCTCCCATTCAACAAATATATTGGACAAGGAATGTTATTTGTCGGCATTTCCATGCCTAATCGCAGCCTCTATTTTAAAGAGGCAGAAACGTCTTTTTAATTCGATCCAGATTTTTTCATTGATTTCAATCAATTTTATCGGTTGAGGTTAAGTTATCACACCCCTATCCCTGCTCTCCATCTTCTGTCTCTACAAATCCGATGTCGAAGAAGATATAAATCCACACAATTCCCTTCCTCTAGATTCTGTTTTCGCCATGACACAGAGGGAGGATGAGGGCGTGAAGGACTCACAATCATTGATGATGGACGCAAAGTAACCTCACAATTTCATTCAATTATATTCAACCATGTCTACCGGCAAGGCAATCTGGTGGCAGATAATCTGGTCTCCTTTGATCCTACCGACACTTGAAATCTTGGCTGGTCCCTGGTCCTTTCACCACAAATGGACAAAATCTGAGTATTCTATTAATTAGGATTCCTATCTCTTTTTCAATTATGACATACTAAAAAAAGTCAATTCTTTGGATTTGAAAGTCAAAAAGAAATTACTTTTAAAAAGTATGATTAAAAATTTAAGTAATTTATAATTAATGATCAAAAGATTCTTTTCTTTTTCCATTTATTCTTCCCTTTCCTAATTGCTTAACTATATGTGAAAGCAAAAAACCCTTGCGATGCCAAATGGCTATAGTGACTATCCATTTAGCAGAGTCTTGACAAAATTGAGAACCTTCCACAAACAATGGCAGGCTACACGTCTTATAAAAATTGCTTTGTTACTAAAACTAGAGATGAGAAAGAAGAAAATGAGAGTACCTACTGGTAAGAATGTGAATTTGAAATCAAAATTATTTACTGAAATCAAATCGAATCGTTTATATTGAAATTGTAAAATCGTTTATTAAATAGTTAAGTTTTAATTTTAAAATTCAAACCGTGATTCGGTTTTGATTTTAAAGTTTAAATCATTGGTGAACCTTTTAAATAAACCGTTAAACTGATTAGCATATACATAATAAGTTTAAGTTATCCAATGTTAAGTTTACATATATTTCAATAAAAAAATTTTAAGTTTATATTAAACTGTTGGATTTATGGGCTTAATTAATTATTTGGGTTGATTAAATGGATGAGAGTCAAGTTGTATGAGTCGGTTCGGTCTACTCTCAAGTTTAGGAATATGTTGTTTAAGATTTTGGGTGTAGGGCAGTATTATAAATACTGGGTTTTGGATCCCTACGACCATCATTCATTTTTTCCCACTTTACCACTAAAGTGAGAGCACCAAGAAGTCTAAGGGGCTACAGAAAATCCATGGCCAAGAAAGAAAAATTGTGAAGAACGAAATCGATTGTCTTTAGCATACAAGGTGAAATGTACAAATCGATCATTTATGTTTTGATTCGACTTCGTGTTCTAGTTGTCTATATGAGAATCTATTAGGGTCTGTTGTGAAACCCTAAATAGTCTAACATAAATAACTATTAAATAAATATATATATATATATATAACAATAAACAATTCAATACAATGTTACAATTTACTTCCGTTTCATTAAAATTTTAGAGATAGATTGAGATTGATTAAAAAATAAATAACAAAAATTTCTTTTAGGCCAATTCTCTTTTAACTCTTCGTCATTCCCTTCCCTAAACAATGACTCTCAAGCATGATTCTAAGTAATGGTATCGAATTGGTCGTGTCAGTCATATTAAATTGACATCGGCTAAGACCAATGTCCATATCTGACTGATCAGTATTAGCTAAGGGGTAAAATAATAAAATATATATATTTTTTGTGAAAAGCAAAGGCAAAATTGATCGATACAACTTGATCAAATTTGATCCGGATCAATATTAACAGAGACCAAAATTGAGAACCTTCCACAAACAATGGCACAGTTTTGATTATTTGTTGTATAAAATTGTAGTGATTTATTCAAATTGAACAATTATGAGCCTTCAAACCACTTAAGAAAAGAATTCCAAGGTAGGTACATTTAAAATCCACTTAGACTTAAATAGGTTCGTAGATCGGTTAAGACGCGGTTAAGGCCCATTTAAGGTAGTTCGATTAAAGCCTGTTCGGTCGATCAGCCCAATTGTAAATCATACCAAATCCCCTAAAGTTAGGCCTGTTTACTTAAACAGGCGTTCACAATATAAGGCTTCCAAGTGGTCAAGCCCAAATAGACCCAATCAAAACCAGCCCAACCTGATTGATTGACACCCCTAGGCTACAGGACAATGTTCCTAAGTTGCGCGGTGAATTCATCATGTGAATCTAACAAAGAACACCCCATGCATGCGACACGCCCTACACCTGGCCAGGGTGGCCGGCGGTGAACAGATTAGGGAAACTCGGTCCTAGGCTGTAATACAAGGTCAGTTTGACAAAAACAGAAGTATTCTTTGTACGTTCTCTTATTTTAATATATTATTTTATTTATCTATTCATTAAAAAAAAAAAGTAACACTCAGAGAAGAGGGGGATTCCCAACTTTTAATACTTCCACTTTTTTCTGCGTTTAATCTTAGTAGTACGGTTGTATGTCAACTAATTAGGGCATTTGATTATGTTATGAGAATAATCACTCAGAATGTTTGGGGTGGGGGAGGGGGTTGTAGGAATGTGTGTTTGGTTTTCTTCTTCTTCTTCTTTTTTTTCCCCTTTTTCTTTCTTCATTTTTTTGTTTGGTGAATACAATTTTTATTGGATAGAGCATTTTGGCAATTTTATTGCTAAAGAGAGTGCTGAATTTTCCCTTTTCATAAAAAAAAAAAGAGTTGAATTTTCCCGTATTATCCCCAATTAAGGATGTGAATTTGTAACCGAAACTGTTTACCGAAATCGAACCGATCCATTTAGTAAATGGTGCGGTTATGGTTTCAAGTTAGGCCGATTAGCTAAATGGGTCGGGTCAGGTCAGTTTTAACCGCGGAACCCGTTGGTTTCAAATCGAATTGAAACCGTTTAAACCGAACCATTTAAAACCGTTTAACTGATCCGATTAATCCGTATAACAATTAAATAAAGAAGGGGCAGTAATCCGTATAACAATTAACAATTAAATTAAGTGTCCATCCTGTTTTGGTATGATTTATTGTAATTCAGAATTCAGTTCAAGTTTAGGCTTTAGATCATGAACTTGTAATCCATATATGTTACTATATTATAATGTTATCATAGATGGGGTGTTTTGGCTAAACCACATGCCATTTTAATATTTTATGCTGTAGAAGGCTGGATTTAGATGTTGTATGATATTAGTTCTAAATGTTTGAGAATGGCCATGCAAAGAAATAGCACTAGATTATCAAATTAAGACATACCATTGTTAACATAGAATCTCATATTTGTGGTTGCCAATTATTTTTTGATAAGCTTATGATCTTCAGTTTAGAGATGGTTGCAAGTTATAACAAATCGATTGTAAACCGTTTTACAAACCGTATGGAATAAATCGAAACCGTTTAAAATAGTGAAATCGAAACCGTTTAGAAACCGTGGAAACCGAAACCGTTTACTAAAGGGTCACGATTTCAGAAAGTGGAACCGTTTAGTAAATGGTGCGGTTATGTTTTTAGTCAAATAAATGTGAACCGAACCGATCCGCACCATTTAAACCAAAACCGAACTGATTAACACCCTTATCCCCAATGCAAGGTACATGTCATGTATCTAATCAATTCGCCAAAGGAGAAGTTACATATATCTAATCGATTCCTAAGGATTCATTCCAAGACATACTTTCATTGCTTGGAAGGCTATAATCTCTGCTTCCCCAACTCAAATCTTTCTTTCGACGCAAATATATCTCAATTTTTAATTGTTGCCTCTGCTCAAGAGCTAAAGAGGACATTAATCACTTTTTCTTTAATTGTTTATTTTTTAATACTATTTAAGACAATATTCTTGTTAAATGCTGACCTTCTTTTGGGCAGATCCAGTCTTTCCTTGGGGAGTGGGAGTGGGTGTGGGTGTTTTCTAATTTTAAGGGTAATTCAGTTTGTGATGGTATAGGAAGAATGATGTTCTATACATGTTGTCATCTTTTGTATATGGTGTGGATGAATTTTACAAAATGGTCTAACTCATCATATACATAATAGTACATCTGCTCCTCTAAGACGCCGGAAAATTATAGAGGATTAGGAGGTAACACAAGTGATCAATTCAAAAGAAAAAAAGAACTCATCACCCAAACGAAATCCATCCAAGGGATGAGAAAACTTAAGAAGAACTACTTCTTTTCAAAGGCAAAATGCTCAAATTATGAATAAACTCCAATTATGTTCCATTCCATTCACTGGTGTAAGCTTATATAGATGAGCATGGAATAACCTTCCAAGCATAGGCAATTTCTAAAAACTAATTGAAAAAAACAAACATGGGGAAGATAAACAACTATCCAATAAGAAAGGACCTTAGAAACCTTAAAATGATGTGAGAGGATATTTTTTCTTTTCGGTAAGATATATGCGGGGAGGACTTTCGACAGATAAAGCCCATGGAGGCTAGTTAACCTTAAAAGAGAGACTCGTACCATTAAGTTCAATATGAAAATATCATTTTGCACAGTGCATAAATAGGTGGATTGGCTCAGTTGGGCTTGTTCATAGGCCTGGCTGAGCCAATTTGACCCTTGCATCATGACTGTTGGTTTAATTAATTAGGTTTACATTAGGCGAACATAGTAATATTTATAATTGGTTGGTCAAGTTCATGCTTTTTAAAATCAAGCTAAATGGACTTTAGACAGGCTATAGGCTTGATTAAATCTATACAGGCTTCATATGGGTCTTAAAAAGTCCTCAGAATATTCTAATAAATTAGGGACATCAAATTTCCATTTTCTATTAAAAACTAGGTATCTAAAAATACTCTGTACTTGAAATCTAAGCAACAAAAAACCTGGCATAAACTCTTTAAGGCTTTAGGATGTGGGATTTTGGAGTCAGAAAAGGAATTTCAAATGCTAAAATTATTCTAAAGGGTCAGGCTAGATCAGGCTCATAATCAATCGATCCCAATCGAATGACTGATGAGTATCCCACTCACACTTGGAACAACCGTTTATAAATAGATCGGGCTGGTCCGAACTTTACAGGATTGGGCAAGCCTCAAATTGACACCCCCTACGGCCCTACGATTACCCTTGGAAAATGTAGCCAACAATAGTCACATACATGGAAAAGATCTTAAACTGTTGGATTATCAGGGGGTGCATTTTTGGAGCTTTATTATCTCCATTTTTCTTTCATTATTTTGCCCATGGGCCCTTCTGTTTTTCTTCGTCACTCCTAACAAACAAATTAGGGACTGTCCAAATGTAACCTAATTTACAATTTTCTAAAAGTCCGTATACTATAATTAATAGGATCTTAGCTGAACATAGGGGTAGTTATGTCATTTGGTTTTTAAATTTTGAATTGCTAAGCTTCAAAATCCATTGTCATTTGTAAAGGATAGTTTTGTAATTTCTCAAGCTTTTATTTCCTACTTTTGTTCATTATTTTATGGATAAAAATCCTCTGTAATTTTCATCTCGTGCAATATTGTGCAATACCCTATGCAGATGTCGATTATTAAAGAAATCTAGTGGGGAGTTAAAACAAGCAATCAAAACGTTTGCAGGAGACTGATGTGGTGCTTATCAGAGTTAGAACAAGCAAACAAAATGTTGCAGCAGTCACCCCCACCCTAATCGTCGGTTCTGCTGCCATCCCCATTCTTCTTTTCAAGAGTTCACCTTTAGAGCTGATCGCTTTGCTCAGAACTTGAAATTTTGAAAACAATAACAGCCAAGGAGGACAAGAAGAAGAAGAAAAAGAACTGTTGTGGGAGTTCGGGCAGAGAGAGAGAGAGGGAATGGATAGAAATCTCTTAGGTTTTGAGTTAAAACATGAACCGGTTGGTTTGAATAGCCACTCGGTTTGATTTAAGCTGAAGAACCACAGTTTTGGGTTGTTTCATTGGAGGGTTAATATGAGCCGTTCAATCTGAAATGTCCCCGTGTCAATGTCTGCAGGGGGTTATTGCACGCGATCGGAATTGTAGAGGATTTTTATCCCTTTTTTCTTGAATATAGGGCCATATATATATATATATTTGAATTAATAGAGAAAGAGCGATGTACATGAACGGATTGAAGATCCAAGGAGAGATATTTACAAGGAAACAATGGGGAACTGAAAGGCTAGCACATGATGTACCAAAAGATGCAAGACAGTCAGCTAGCTACTGAATTCTTTTCCCTATAAACATGAACAAAAGAGACATGACTAAATTGATTGCATAGTTGGAGGCAGTCTTCAATAATGTACGTAATACACGCCTGGAGATCATCTGATTGTCTCCTTGACCTTTGGAAAGTGCTATACGCTGTAGTGCTAAAAACCACAATCTATAAATACACTTGAAATCAACATATGGAACAATCAGAATAATGAAAACAAACTGCAAACCATGTAAAAGGAGATTTTCATCTTTTCAGAATTTACACTAATCAGAACTTGAGGCCATGACCATGGAACTTCTCTTCTGTGATCTGGTCAATTCGTTCAATCATCTCAGATGTAAGATAGTTTGCCCAGTCCCCAACCTTACCTTTTCTAAAGAAAGCCCCATATCCAAGACCCTCAGGGATTTTTCCAGTCTTGTTCACCTCAAGACTACTCAAATTCTCAAAGCTGCACAACCTCAAGATCTTATCAACCAATCCTTGCTCTTTTTCTTCCTCAGACGTGAAAGGGAATCCCACAAAATGAGCTACTCTTTTCAAAACACCACCTGGGTCTGCTTGTAACTCTTCATACTTGATGAACAACACTTGTTGAGGCCTTTCCAGACTAGCTCTCCAGTAAACCAACACATGATCCCAGAAAGGCCCAAATTGGGAAACCCCCTTGCAGAACCTCTCAAATGCTTCCATGGCACTCAAAGGTGGCTTTGAGACCGTGGCTCTGATCTTGTTATTAAAATGCCACATGGAAACAAACACATCTTTTGGATTCCGGTAAAGATAAACAATCCGGGAACCAGAATCGATCATGCTCTGTGGCAGTGATGTGAAAGATATGTGAGTTCCAAAGAGCCTGGGAGAGGGAAGGATTTCAAGGTCAGGGATGATTTCGCCATTGTAAAGCGTTATCTCTAGAAATGGCACTAGGAGCTGGGGGTTTTCGGAGAGCAAGGGATGATGATTGTAGGTGGGTGGGTACATACCGCGGTTAACAGCGGCGAAGAGAAGGGATTTGATCCATGTAGTGCCTGATTTTGGGGTGGTTGCAATGATAATGTCGCTTGAGCGAGCCTTGAAGTGGTCTTGGACTGCGAATACTCCTGGGCATAATATGTCTGGATACCAGAAGCCTTGGTAATGGCAGAAATAATTCTCAGATGCCCAACCTTCCTCTTTTGGAAGGCTTGAAATGAGGATTTTGTACCTCTGGTAGCTGCTCTCATTTTCTTCCTTCGGATCTGCCTCTGCCTCTGCCATTGTTGGTGTAATTGTTTTCAATTTTGTCAAGGGAGTTCCAACTTACACAACTGACAACTGGTGGTGGTACCTACAAGTCTACAACTATTGCCATCCTTGGGACTGCAAGGGTTGTTGCTTTTATGGATTATGGATAGCCACTTGGGCCATAGATTTAGTTATCGCTATTGGTATCCGATACTGATACGATATCGATTCGAATCGGATCTTATTTTTCTTTATTTTTCAAAAAATAATAATAATAATAATACATTTTTTTTTATTGTACTCCTAAATCGATACTGATAACCAATCCCAATCGGTCAGGTATTTATTCAACGGTTGAAACTTTTTTTTTTTTTTAATTCTACACTGTCATAATACATGGGACTCACATTACCCAAAAGCAACATAAAAGCTTTATTTTTTTTTTTTTTGGGTAGGACTTGAAAGCTTTACTAGGTTTAACCTATCTACCACTTCCATTCAAATTAAATCAGCATTCAAGATTGAGCAATCCTTTCAAAGTATTCCAGGATAATGGGACTTTTCTAAATTTTGGTGTAAAGGGTAATTCACTGAGGAAAATGGAATATAAAACTAAAATGTTAATGGAAAGATTTATATTTTTTCTTTTTGTTTAAGATATGAAATGGGAACTGAAAAATGCAGATTCCTTGTCTACATATTGTATCAATTGCATCCTTTAAGCCATTTCATATAACTAAATTATGAAGAAAAAAAAAAAAAGGCATTTCATGTTTCTAAAAAGAGATGAAAATATGTGACGTAGAAAATTATTTCATTTCATTTCTCAAGGATTTTGATGCTTAAGTTGGCAATCAATTGTCATATTTTATTTAGACAAAGCTAATATGGAATATTATTAGTGTTAAAAGCATCAAGAAAACCCCGGGTACTCAGCCCTCGACTGCCTTGAGCATCGATAAGACTTAGGTAAGTTTTTCAGCTCTCAGGGTGGGACTAGACTAGAATTTTCATGCTCAATATTGAGCTTGGGATAAACCTAGCCAAACCCTATGTATACAATAAGGGAAAAGGTTGGGTATGCTAGCGGAATACCTAGGAATAAAGTATGCTAACATCTCCTGGCTGTTAGATGAAATAGAGAGAATCTCATCTATTTGTAAATATTGTCTTATATAACCTTCCCAACACTGCCGCTCCATAATCCTTTCTTCTTCTTCTTCTTCTTCTTCTTCTTCTTCTACCTTTTTCCTTCCTATCTGTCTCCAGCTCTTCCTCCCTTGCACAAATTGTTGATCCCCACTCTCCGGCTTCAAAATTATTCCTCTCCATTTGAACATCTTTCTGAATCTTCTTATCTTTTTAGTTCTTATTCTCCAAATGGAGTATACAAAACAAACCCAAGTAGTGAGCTTGAGAAACAATAATGTCGCTTTTTTTTTTTAATGGGTAGATCATTGAACAATCATGGAAAAGTTTAATCTAAAACTGAAATCCTAATAATCCAAACATAATTCCACAGTTTGCATTGCATATTGTTCATCATCATCATCAAACGAAATTTCTCTTATATATATTTTTTCTTTTGGGTCTTTCCCCTTCCCTGAACATTCCCGTAGAACTAATGCCAGAGATTCTAAAAACAATCAAAAGAATCGCCAAAAGCCTCTATCTCAACAACTCTTTATCGTCTCTTTACCCATACCCATGGTGTTCTCTGTTCTCATGTGAACTTTGTCTGTGGAAGAGACTATCTTCTCCATTGAGAAAACCTAAGGAAGAGTTATAGATTGATGGGTGTTGGTACAAATGAGGGCTATTGCATTTTGAAATTTTAGGCACAAATGAACAATGGAGCTTTAATGGTGAAAGATTTTGGTGAATCGCCTTACCCATCTCGTGTAGGTTTCCAAAGCATAAGAATCCATAGCCACTGACCCTTCATCTGGTGTGAAGATGTTTATATGTAGCAAATGTGGATTGAAGGTTTGGATCTTTTTTCACGATCTAACAGTTATATTTAAGATGATCAAATCCTATGGTTAAAATTCCACTAGCATCTAAGATTCTATGGTAACCCGCTAACATGCCTATCCCTCTCCCATACAACAAATATATTGGACAAGGAATGTTATTTGTCGGCATTTCCATGCCAAATCGCAGCCTTTGTTTTAAAGAGGCAGAAACGTCTTTTTAATTCGATCCAGATTTTTTCATTGATTTCAATCAATTTTATCGGTTGAGGTTAAGTTATCACACCCCTATCCCTGCTCTCCATCTTCTGTCTCTACAAATCCTATGTCGAAGAAGATATAAATCCACACAATTCCCTTCCTCTAGATTCTGTTTTCGCCATGACACAGAGGGAGGATGAGGGCGTGAAGGACTCACAATCATTGATGATGGTCGCAAAGTAACCTCACAATTTCATTCAATTATATTCAACCATGTCTACCGGCAAGGCAATCTGGTCTCCTTTGATCCTACCGACACTTGAAATCTTGGCAGGTACCTGCACTACAAGAAAAGAGGGCATTTGCGACACTTTTTTAGCGACAGACAAAATTTATGTCCCCTTAACAAATTATTTGGGACGGATATAATTCTGTCGCTACATATCTAGCAGTTGGGACAGATATCTTACTGTCACAACCTTTGAGACGGAAATTTCTGTCGCTACTGGGATTGAATTTTACATCTATTACGACGGATTACTTTCTGTCCCTAAATAAACTATTCGAGACGGATACGATTTTGTCGCAATATATGGGACAGAAATATTACCTTCTCAATATTTGAGACGGAATTTTTCCATCGCTATTATGATTGAATTTTACATCTATTACAACGGATTACTTTCTGTCCCTAAATAAACCATTCGAGACGGAAAAAGTTTTGTCGCAATATATGGGACAGAAATATTACTGTCCCAATATTTGAGGCGGAATTTTTCCATCGCTATCATGATTGAATTTTACATCTATTACAACGGATTGCTTTCTGTCCCTTAAATAAACCATTCGAGATGGATACAGTTCTGTCGCAATATATGGGACAGAAATATTACCGTCCCAATATTTGAGACAGAATTTTTCCGTCGCTATTATAATTAAATTTTATATCTCCTACAATGAATTTTAATTGAATTTATATCTATTACCATGGATTTTTTCCGTCTCTAAAAAAATCATTTGAGATAGAAATAGTTCCGTTGCTACATATCTTATAGTATAACACAAAATAAAATGCATTAAATTTGAAAAAAATATTTATCATTAGAGACGGAAATTTTCTATCGCAAAATTGGAGATGGATAACTATCTGTTCCCTAAATTAAAGAAATTTTCAAATATGCGCGCTCAAATCTCTGAATCACGTTACATTCAAACAAATCGAAATCTAGATGATTACTTCAATACATATTTATCATTGAAGACGAATATTTTCCGTTGCAAAATTGGAGACAGATAATTAGCTGTCCCAAAATTAAAGAAATTATTCCTCCAACATCCGAGCCCTAATTCCCTTCCCACTTGCTGCGCGCTCAAATCTCTCCAAAATCCCTTTTCGTATCAATGCTTTATCTCTTCTCTACAAACCCTCATCTCTCTGAATTCCCATGTTGCTGAGATTTAGGACCTCCTTTACCATCGCATTCACTGATTCAAGAGGGGAAGGAGACAAGAATCGAGAAGGAGAAGAAGAATCTACGCAGGAGAAGGTTTCAGAGAGAGAGGGAGAGAGAGAGAGAGACATCACAGGAGAAGGGGTTTCAGAGAGAGAGAGTGATCACAGGAGAAGGGGATTCAAAGAGAAGGAGATCACAGGTTAAGGGGTTTCAAAGAGAAGAAAGATAGCTGAGAGAGAGAGAAGGTTCCAGGGAGAAAAATCGCAGGTTAAAGGTGAGGGAACCCATTTTATCCGATGGTGCAGTCTCCTTTAGTTCCTACTCAGCAGCAGTTTGGGTAGTCAACTGGCAAGTTGCGAGGCCTCCATTATTACCTGTTTCATATGTGCAAGGGGCGTATGGTCCTGTGGTGCTTCCTCCATGGTTGGTACCAGTTCCGACCTGGGGTCCTTATCCTGTGCGTGAATAAAAACCTTTTCCTTTCTTCTGGTATTCAACAGACATTTACAGTTTCTTATTGGGTTGTTAGTCCATCTAAAACAGGGACCTGTTAGTCCAGTAGCATCTCCTACCGCTAAACACATTGTTGGAGCAGGTTCAATTTATGGAGTGTCATAGCTATCTCCCTCAGCACCTGTGTATCCAGGACCTTACCAGATGCTACCTTCCTCTGCTGGACCTACTAGCAGCACTCAGAAGGAACACTCAAATCCTGAAAGACCTGGTCAACTTGAATGCCAGTACTACGTGAGAACAGGAGAATGTAAATTTGGTTCCACGTGTAGATATCATCATCCGCGGGAATGGATTTCACCAAGAACAAATTGTGTCCTCAGTCTTATGGGTCTCCCTCTACATTCGGTAAGTGTTACATTGATAACTCTTTGCTTATTCCTTTATTTAAGGCGAGAGTTTGGATTGTTTATTTTCTTGCGACTGAGAATTCCCACAACTAGATTCATGGTGTTCATTTAATAAAATAACTTTGTGACATGCTCTTTTGAATATCAATTGTTTTTCCATTTTTCACATTCTTTTTTGTTTAAGTATCTGAATGTTTGTACAACTTCACATTCAGGCAATTCTAACAAATTTAGCTACCAAAGAAACTGGTTGTTGGTTTGGTACAGAGATTGTTGTCCCTTTTTATACTTTGTTCTGTGCAAATGTTGAAACTTTTGGTTTTGGATTCTGTTTTTAATCTAAATGTCCCCCTCTTTTGGGTAGAAATCTGGAATTCCCTTTAGATGGGGAATTATCTCCTAATTCTTATCATGTGATGCAAGAGTAGTTGGAAGATGGTAGCTTGTGCACTGCCTTCAACATGTCGTTTTGAGGTTCTATTATTTGAGTATTAATCTCTCTAAAGTGAAAATCTAGGGAATTAGAAGATATAGTACATGCGATAAAGCAAGTAGTAATGTGAAAATGTTGGAACTGCTCGTTTTGGTTTGTGTCCTTTATAAAAATGCCCCCCCCCCTAAATGTGGTTCTGATATTTATTAACCAGTACCAACAAGACCAAATATCCAGATTAAAGAGAAATTGCAAAAAACAAAATCAATAATTTAGATGGCCAGATAATGCAAGTTGAGTTCTCCTCTAATGGCCTAGAATATATGACTGCTGAGAATTTCAACCTGATTCATGGGTTGGATACTTGGATCTCCTGGAATGATTGGAGTATGAGACCTCAAGTTTTACTAGTAACTGATCTTTTTGACATCAGGTTTTAGATTCAATACACCCAATAGTAGATATGAGACACAACAGATCAACAAATATCAGTTATTAAATAACCTCCCAAAATAGCAAGTATTGAATCCAACTTGGAATAGGAATTTGGCATTCAACCAGAAAAATCAAAACTTGATTGTTGGAGAGAGTTAAGAGCACTGACTGAAGATGTATGGAATCAGAAAGTGGATCAGACCTGTATATGACCTATTATCAGAAATTTCACAAAGAGTAGGAAAGTTATATTGTGGGTACTGCTTGTTCTGCTGCAAGATATGATTGTGTAGCAATACTGCTGTAAGTTTAATAGAATTGATAAGAGAAGAGAACAAGAGAATAAAAGAATTGCAATCTGGGCTTCCCATTGCAAAGTTTGATTGGTTCACCATAAGGAAGGTCCCTGTTTCATCACAGCCAAGAAAACAAATTTCTGTAGAGTAAAATTGTGGGTTGTATTTGCTGCCCTGTATTTATTTATAACAACCACAAAAGACAGTTTTAAGTAGACTTGGATACTCCCTAGCTGTTCCCCCTTAATTACTAGCCATTCCATACTTCTAAAAATCTTTAAAAAATAAGATAACAACTTAAGTTGAAACCGTGAACCACCGGTTCAACCAGAACTTTTTAAACACTTAAAATCAAATGAAAGCAACTTAAACTAAGACAAAGTGGATTCAGGCCACGTTAAGCCTGCTTAGATTAGGGCTAGGCCACATTAGGCCTGTTTCTTCTTGGACTTCCTATGCTGTTAAATCTTCAGTTCTGCATCACCCTTATTCGGTTAGAAAATCTAAATTTCCCTTGAGATGAGGAATTATCGACTAATTCTTTTTCATGTGATGCAAGACTAGTTGGAAGTGCTAGCTTGTACACTACCTTCATCAACATGTGTTTGCAGGTTCTATTAATTGAGTATTGATTTGACTCGATAAAGTGAAGATCTAGAGAAATGGAATATATACTACAAGTGATAAAGCAAGTAGAAATGTGGTTCATATGATAAATTTTCCTAAAAGAGATGATTATATAGAACCACCAGTTTCTATTGTAGAAGCTTTGAAAGCTGGTGTAGGTACGTGGATATAAAATTTGTTGGGGACCCTTTATGCCATGCATCTATATTTGCAGATTATTGGATGTATCAGTTCCATTGCAATTTGTGAAAATCAAAAAATTAAAATGAATTACTCACCAGATGGATGATCTCAGTTTGGCTGTGCTGTCTCTGCTGATGTTGTGTTTTCAGGTGCCACATTATGTCTCCTAGTTGTGTTTTTTCTTTCTATTTGTAGTTTCTTGTTAATTTTTAGCTTGAATATCCACCCAGTTTTTTGTGTTTAAGAGGAAACCCTTTTCTCATTCCAGCAATATGTTTCTTAAATCAATGATTACAAGAAACTTGTTACTTGTTGCTCTGTGCTTTCATCTAATGTGGTAAATTTTGAAAAATGAGAGAAGGGTGGGGGAGGGAGGGGATAGGGAGAGGGAAGGGGAGGGTGGCTACTAGTGATGGGCTTTGGCTTATTCAGAAGCATATAGCTGCTACTAGGGATGGACTTTGGCTCACTCAAAGGCATATAGCTATGTATATTGGAAATATTTTTTTATTATTTATTTATTTATTTGTATATCTTTAAGGATTTAAGGAGGGGTTTTCTGCATTAGATGGATAACTAGACAAGGTTTGCATACCAGTTCACTGGATAGTTTCTTCAAGAGTTTCAGTTGGCATTTAGCAGGGGGAGACTGATGTGCCCTTGTTTAGTTTTCTTTCGCTATTTATGTTGCCTTGTGCATTAGCCCTTGGTCAAATCAGAGTGGGTGAAGGTAGGTTTTTGGAGGATTTGTTTTTGTATTATGATTGTCCCTTCATTCGCTGTTCTAGTTTTGAAGACAAATCAATGTTAGTGTTACCTTATTTCACTAATACTTTAAATGGTTTAAATTGTCTATGTACAATAATCTAATGGTCTCTTTGATGGAATCACATTCACAGGTTGAAGTTGCTACAATATATTATTGAATGTTAACGACGAAAATATTTGGGGGAAAAAATAGTTTTATCTATCATTATGTTTGATGACGATGTAAATTTTAAATTTGTATAGATTTATCTCAAGTTATTAATTTTTGATGATGTAAATATTAAATGTCTACTTGGATCTACTAATGTGTAACAACAGGGTAATATGTAGACAAAAAACAAATATTTTTTTTTATTTACTTTTAGACCTTTAGCGATGGATTTTTACTGTCCCTAAAGAACAACCGCTTTTAAGACAGAATCTTCCGTCCCAATTGACAATAGTTTACGACAGTAAAATTCTGTCTCAAATAATATAGGCTCTTTTGTGACGGAAATAAACTGTCACTACATGGCCATGGCAACATCCTATTTGTGACAGAAAATTCTGTCTCTTATTTTTTTTTTGTGACGGAAATATCCATCACAAAAAATGTCGCAATTGACCCCTTAGAGACGGAAAAATTTATCCGTCTCTAAAATTATGCGACGGCAGTTGTAACGACAGTTGTGCGACGAAATTTTTTACTGTCCCTAAAGGGTATTAGCGACAATATTTTAATATTTGAGACAAAAAATTTCCGTCCCAGAAACCCATTTTTCTTGTAGTGCTGGTCCTTTCACCACAAATGGACAAAATCTGAGTATTCTATTAATTAGGATTCCTATCTCTTTTTCAATTATGACATACTAAAAAACTCAGTTCTTTGGATTTAAAAGTCAAAAAGAAATTACTTTTAAAAAGTATGATTAAGAATTTAAGTAATTTATAATTAATGATCAAAAGATTCTTTTCGTTTTCCATTTATTCTTCCCTTTCCTAATTGCTTAACTATTTGTAAAAGCAAAAAACCCTTGCGATGCCAAATGGCTATAGTGACTATCCATTTGGCACAGTCTTAACAAAATTGAGAACCTTCCACAAACAATGGCAGGCTACACGTCTTATAAAAATTGCTTTGTTACTAAAACTAGAGATGAAAAAGAAGAAAATGAGAGTACCTACCGGTAAGAATGTGAATTTCAAATCAAAATAATTAACTGAAATCAAATCGAATCGTTTGTATTGAAATTGTAAAACCGTTGGGCTTGTTCATAGGCCTGGCTGAGCCAATTTGACCCTTGCATCGTGACTGTTCGTTTAATTAATTAGGTTAACATTAGGCGAACATAGTAATATTTATAAGTGGTTGGTCAAGTTCATGTTTTTTAAAATCAAGCTAAACGGACCTTAGACAGGCTACAGGCTTGATTAAATCTAAACAGGCTTCATATGGGTCTTCAAAAGTCCTCAGAATATTCTAATAAATTAGGGACATCAAATTGCCATTTTCTATTAAAAACTAGGTATCTAAAAATACTCTGTACTTGAAATCTAAGCAACAAAAAACCTAGCACAAACTCTTTAAGGCTTTAGGATGTGGGATTTTGGAGTCAGAAAAGGAATTTCAAATGCTAAAATTATTCTAAAGGGTCAGGTTAGATCAGGCTCATAATCAATCGATCCCAATCGAATGACTGATGAGTATCTCACTCACACTTGGAACAACCGTTTATAAATAGATCGGGCTGGTCCGAACTTTACACGATTGGACAGGCCTCAAATTGACACCCCCTACGGCCCTACGATTACTCTTGGAAAATGTAGCCAACAATAGTCACATACATGGAAAAGATCTTAAACTGTTGGATTATCAGGGGGTGCATTTTTGGAGCTTTATTATCTCCATTTTTCTTTCATTATTTTGCCCATGGGCCCTTGTGTTTTTCGTCGTCACTCCTAACAAACAAATTAGGGACTGTCCGAATGTAACCTAATTTACAATTTTCTAAAAGTCCGTATACTATAATTAATAGGATCTTAGCTGAACATAGGGGTAGTTATGTCATTTGGTTTTTAAATTTTGAATTGCCAAGCTTCAAAATCCATTGTCATTTGTAAAGGATAGTTTTGTAATTTCTCAAGCTTTTATTTCCTATTTTTGTTCATTATTTGTAATTTTCATCTGGTGCAATATTGTGCAATACTTTATGCAGAGATCGATTATTGCAGAAATCTAGTGGGGAGTTAAAACAAGCAAACAAAACGTTTGCAGGAGATTGATATGGTGCATATCAGAGTTAGAACAAGCAAAAAAAAAACGTTGCAGCAGTCACCCCCACCCTAATCGTCGGTTCTGCTGCCATCCCCATTCTTCTTTTCAAGATTTCACCTTTAGAGCTGATCGCTTTGCTCAGAACTTGAAATTTTGAAAACAATAACAGCCAAGGAGGACAAGAAGAAGAAGAAAAAGAACTGTTGTGGGAGAGAGAGAGAGAGAGAGAGGGAATGGATAGAAATCTCTTAGGTTTTGAGTTAAAACATGAACCTGTTGGTTTGAATAGCCGACTCGATTCGATTTAAGCTGGAGAATCACGGTTTTGGGATGTTTCATTGGAGGGTTAATCTGAGCTGTCCAATCTGAAATGTCCACGTGTCGACGTCTGCAGGGGTTATTGCATACGATCGGAATTGCAGTGGATTTTTATCCCTTTATTCTTGAATACAGGGCCATATATACTTCTTTTTTTTTTAATTAATAAAAAAAGAGAGATGTAAATGAACGGATTGAAGATCCAATGAGAGATTATTTACAAGGAAACTATGGGGGAAAAGGCTAGCACATGATCTACCAAAAGATGCAAGACAGTCAACTAACTACTGAATTCTTTTCCCTATAAACATGAACAAAAGAGAAAAGACTAAATTGATTGCATAGTTGGAGGCAGTCTTCAATAATGTACGTAATACACGCCTGGAGACAATCGTTAGAGCACTGTTGGAGAAGATTAATGATCATCTGATTGTCTCTTTCAATAATAATAAGAGAGTGAAGACCTTTGGAAAGTGCTATACGCTGTAGTGCTAAAAACCACAATCTATAATGCTGCAGTTCAAGTTTGGAATACGCTTGAAATCAACATATGGAACAATCAGAATAGTGAAAACAAACTGCAAACCATGTAAAAAAAGGAGATTTTCATCTCTTCAGAATATATACTTAACAGAACTTCAGGCCATGACCATGGAACTTCTCTTCTGTGATCTGGTCAACTCGTTCAATCATCTCAGATGTAAGATAGTTTGCCCAGTCCCTAACCTTACCTTTTCTAAGGAAAACCTCATATCCAAGACCACTTGAGTGTTTTCCAGTCTTGTTCACCTCAAGACTACTCAAATTCTCAAAGCTGCACAACCTCAAGATCTTATCAACCAATCCTTGCCCTTTATCTTCCTCAGACGTGAAAGGGAATCCCACAAAATGAGCTACTCTTTTCAAAACACCACCTGGGTCTGCTTGTAACTCTTCATAGTTGATGAACAACACCTGTTGAGGCCTTTCCAGACTAACTCTCCAGTAAACCAACACATGATCCCAGAAAGGCCCAAATTGGGAAACCCCCTTGCAGAACCTCTCAAATGCTTCCATGGCACTCAAAGGTGGCTTTGAGACCGTGGCTCTGATCTTGTTATTAAAATGCCACATGGAAACAAACACATCTTTTGGATTCCGGTAAAGATAAACAATCCGGGAACCAGAATCGATCATGCTCTGTGGCAGTGATGTGAAAGATATGTGAGTTCCAAAGAGCCTGGGAGAGGGAAGGATTTCAAGGTCAGGGATGATTTCGCCATTGTAAAGCGTTATCTCTAGAAATGGCACTAGGAGCTGGGGGTTTTCGGAGAGCAAGGGATGATGATTGTAGGTGGGTGGGTACATACCGCGGTTAACAGCGACGAAGAGAAGGGCTTTGATCCATGTAGTGCCTGATTTTGGGGTGGTTGCAATGATAATGTCGCTTGAGCGAGCCTTGAAGTGGTCTTGGACTGCGAATACTCCTGGGCATAATATGTCTGGATACCAGAAGCCTTGGTAATGGCAGAAATAATTCTCAGATGCCCAACCTTCCTCTTTTGGAAGGCTTGAAATGCGGATTTTGTACCTCTGGTGGCTACTCTCATTTTCTTCCTTCGGATCTGCCTCTGCCATTGTTGGTGTAATTGTTTTCAATTTTGTCAAGGGAGTTCCAACTTACACAACTGGTGGTGGTACCTACAAGTCTACAGCCATGGCCATTCTTGGGACTGCAAGGGTTGTTGCTTTTATGGATAGCCACTTGGGCCATAGATTTAGTTATCGCTATTGGTATCCGATACTGATACGATATCGATTCGAATCGGATCTTATTTTTCTTTATTTTTCAAAAAATAATAATAATAATAATACATTTTTTTTTTATTGTACTCCTAAATCGATACTGATAACCAATCCCAATCGGTCAGGTATTTATTCAACGGTTGAAACTTTTTTTTTTTTTAATTCTACACTGTCATAATACATGGGACTCACATTACCCAAAAGCAACATAAAAGCTTTATTTTTTTTTTTTTTGGGTAGGACTTGAAAGCTTTACTGGGTTTAACCTATCTACCACTTCCATTCAAATTAAATCAGCATTCAAGATTACTGGGAGTGGTGATTCTTCCAAAACACTAGTAGCATTGGGAGAGGGGGAGCAAGTTGCTTGATGTTGCTACCCCCATATTGGACTCAGGGGGAGTCCATTGGTTCCACCCTTTGTACTTGTTGTCAAAGGGGGAGAGAGTTACTCATCGGAGCTTTAGAGTGTATTAGTGATGAGGTGGTTGCCAACAACTCCAAAGGGGGAGATTGTTGTTTTATGGTTGTCCTTGTTGGCAACTCGGCCACGTGGCGGTGATGACGTGGCCAGTTTGG
>NC_056563.1:28337657-28347132 GCF_013358625.1 Macadamia integrifolia | reverse complement strand
AAAAAAAAAAAAAAAAGAAGTCAAAAGTTAAAAAGGTAAGTACGATTTTGATTGCTTTTTTTTGAAAAAAAAAAGAAAGTTTCCTTTTACTAATTGTTACTCTTTTTGAGAAAAAAATCGTACAAAGTTTATGATTCTTCAATAAAAAAAAAAAAGAAAATACAAAAAGTTTTTTTTTTTTTTTTTCCATGGTTGATTATGAAAAATCTAAACTTCATGTTTCTTCGGTTTGAATAATCGAATTGGTATATCAATGGGTCGGTAGACTCGGTACAGATAAAGGGTTAAAATAATAATAATAATTAAAGTTAAGGGTATTTCTATCTTATCCGAATTGGATTAGGTGGGATCAGTATCGACCCTGATTGAATATGATTTTGTAACATATGACTGTTTGTAGCTGGTTATTATCCTCTTTTAATCTATCCGTCCCAATCCCAATTCCAAGTATCAAGTACTTGGTGACTCCTTTCAACTATAGCATTTAGTATGAAATGACACATAGACATGTTTATGATGGGGCAAGCATTGTCTTGTTTGTAACATTGATGTGAGTTTTTTTTTGGACTTATTATCCGGTGGGATGCATAAGAAGGGTTAACATTTAAGGCAATGGAGGATAATGTTTATTTTTATTTAATTTTTATTTTTTAAGGTTAAATGGGCTGAGCCTATGGGTGTTTTGAAAGTTTGTTTTGGGTTGTCCATGTTTATTTAAGTATTATGGGTTGAAGCTTATGGGCCTAATTTGAAATAGGCTGAATTGAACCAAATTAAATCCGGTTTGGTAAACCAAATTAGATTGTAGACCACTATAATGTTGAACAGGTATGTTCAAGCATTGTTTGATTAGATCCAATGATCCGAATCAACATCGGTTGAGACCGATCCTACACTTGATCGTTTGAGACTTGGCATTGGTATTGTGTCATAGGTAAAATAATAATAATAATAAAATCCAATGTCTTGATCAAGACCCCTTAAAGTGATTAAATCCTAAACCAACCCAAAATCAAGATGAATCGGTTCAACCAAAATTGTGCCTTCACTAAACCGATCAGGTTGGTAAATTCAGATATCCGACACATTGACAAAAAAAAAAAATCTATTATTTTTGTATTTAGTCATAGAACCAATTGGTCATTGATTAATGTGTTGAAAATTAAATATGTTATTGATATTGTGAAGGATTTTATCGTTTGAAATTGTCTTATATGGTAATGATCAATTTTCACATAATGTCTAATGAAGTTTTTTTTTAGATTTAAAACAATTATTTTGAGAGTCCCAAGGCCTTGTGAATAATAAAATACCATTGATTTTCATGATGTCACTTTATCATGTACTTGGGATGTTGTGGATAATTACTTAACTGGTCAAACCAGTGGGAGGATGTAATTATATATTCTGAAATGTTGTTTATGGTTCGACCAGTGGATGTATGTTCAATATACTGGGTTGAATTTAAAACAAGAAAATTGAGACCTATATTTTGTGTTCCATAACTGTTTTGGAACAGCTATAGTGTTTTGTCTTTATTCTATAGTGGCTTTAGAATTGTATTTCTGTTTATGCATGTTTTTGCACTGGTTTATCATTACTATGATATTAAAAAAAAATGTCATTTATGAATGACATAAGCAGAAAATTAATGGT
The DNA here is from genome assembly GCF_013358625.1 of Macadamia integrifolia. Lineage (NCBI taxonomy): Eukaryota > Viridiplantae > Streptophyta > Magnoliopsida > Proteales > Proteaceae > Macadamia > Macadamia integrifolia. The sequence continues at coordinate 28,345,476 of NC_056563.1, read as the reverse complement.
CTTTTATGTTTGCATGTCATATTTAGAATACTCTATGATGAATAAATATATTGGAGTTAAGTTAGGTGTAAGCTTTCACACATGTTTAGCTGTAAAACGCATTTCTAGGGAACCATGAAAGGGTGATGTGGATTCCACCAAAGTGACGTATCTTGTTCTTTCATGGTTTTTCCTAGGGCAGCATAGTAGGTGACATTTCCCTGAAGATGATGTCACCAAAGTTAAAGAAAATGACAGTAACCTAAGGATTCTGATCCCAAAGGTAAGGGGATCTCAAAAGTTATTGTTATTTTCACAGTTAATATAAGAAAATGAGAGGACTAGTGTATTCCTGTCTTAAAGGATAAGGATACAGTTTCAGCTATTACTCTTGAGTGATGTAGTCATTACAGTGAATGCACATGAATCTCACTAAGTTAAACTTTGTTATTAGTGTGGTCTATTTAAATCGATTTTTTTTTTAAGATTCTTGTGGCTAGAATTGACATCTTAAAGATTAATATTAATGATGATACATATACTCACATTTGAGATGTTATGACACAATATCATTCTACGTTGCTTCTACATGTTGATGATTTATTAACTATTTTCAGCATAGTTTCAATGAAAAACTAGTTTTGAAGTCTACTGATTGGATAGACCATAAACAGTTCATGCAAGTGAAATAAAAAATCATTTCATTTTAGTTTATTAAAATGATTTCTGTAATCTATTTATGTTGTTGACTATTTTGACCATGTTTGTTCAAGCCAACAGTTAGGTTCAGTTATACTATGAACTGATTTTGACTCATATAACTGATATTTTTAATGGGTCATCTGGTTTTCACTCTCTTATATTAGTGGGAGAATAAATTGTTATCCTATTGAGGGTGATAGATGTATTATACATGTTTTATTATGTATACTACACTTGTCGTTTCATGAATTTTAAGTCAATCTGGGGTATTTTGATATTTTCTTCGATATTATATTTATCATCCGTGACATCAGGTTTCGTCACGAGACACATAATTATGAGTTTTGACACCCATTTATGATTCAAAATATCACAAGTGCATTGTTTAAGTAATATTTCTTCGAATTTATATGTCATATTTGTACTTATGATAAAGTTCAATTTTATTGAAAATTCATCGAGATAAAACAGATATATTATATTTGAATGATTTAAATGAACTCATTGAAGTTTTAGTGGCTTATTGGTATCAAGCCTATGAAGTTGTTTATACTTACTATGGATCTAAGCTAACATTACTTTTATTTATTAAAGACTTATTGTTGTTTTTAGCCTATAAGTTATTCGGTTCATGTGCCCTATTAGCTAAATAATTTTCTTTTGACTTAAAGAAATAATGGGGCTTTATTATGATTGACTTTAAAGTTTATGAGCTAATATTTGTGTTGGATATTAAAGTCATTTGGGTTGAAAGTTCATATTTGTATACAACTTTGTATATCTAATGAATTATGGATAAAGTAACATATTTCATGTGTTTTTTGTTATCATGAATAAATATTATGAACTTTCATATTTAGCATGTTGTCATTATAGGAAATACCATATTTAGATTTTTATTTATTTATGGTAATGGCTGGAAGTACAAAACTGTCATACTAAGAATGTACTCACTTTGATAACTGTTAAATTATGGTATTACCATATTGACTATTAGGATTTATAATGGGTTGCTTTTGTGGGCTTATGTTGAATATTTTATCAATTAAATACTCAAATAGCTCATCTTATTGTTTGCATCCAAAATCTAAACCCACGGGCATTTGGTAGCAATCCAAGTCTATAGGTTTTCATAATTTCAATGATTATGCTTCCACTTAGTGGGCTAGTTACTGAGATTGTGAAATTACTATTGACTATTCAGGATGGGTTGCAGTCAAGGAGACCATATGGCGAATGATGTGCTCTTACCACCACAGGTGAGTCTTCATTTGGTCAGTTTTCGCTTGATAGTGTGAGGGTGACATTTTGGGCTTCATAGCTTTGGAGGTTCTTTTCGTTTTCCATTTATTCTTCCCTTTCCTAATTGCTTAACTATATGTAAAAGCAAAAAACCCTTGCGATGCCAAATGGCTACAGTGACTATCCATTTGGCACAGTCTTGACAAAATTGAGAACCTTTCACAAACAATGGCAGGCTACACGTCTTATAAAAATTGCTTTGTTACTAAAACTAGAAATGAGAAAGAAGAAAATGAGAGTACCTACTGGTAAGAATGTGAATTTGAAATCAAAATTATTTATTGAAATCAAATTGAATCATTTGTATTGAAATTATAAAATCGTTTATTAAATGGTTAAGTTTTAATTTTAAAATTTAAACCATGATTCGATTTTGATTTTAAAGTTTAAATCATTGGTAAACTGTTAAACTGATTAACATATACATAATAAGTTTAAGTTATCCAATGTTAAGTTTACATATATTTCAATAAAAAAAATTTAAGTTTATATTAAACTGTTGGATTTATGGGCTTAATTAATTATTCTGGTTGATTAAATGGGTGAGAGTCAAGTTGTATGAGCCGGTTCGGTCTACTCTCAAGTTTAGAAATATGTTGTTTAAAATTTTAGGTGTAGAACAGTATTATAAATACTGGGTTTTGGGTCCCTCCGATCATCATTCATTCTTCTCCACTTTACCACTTAAGTGAGAGCACCAAGAAGTCTAAGGGGCTATAAAAGATTAATGGCCAAGAAAGGAAAACTGTGAAGAATGAAATCGATTGTCTTCAGCATACAAGGTGAAATGTACAAATTGATCATTTATGTTTTGATTCGACTTCTTGTTCTAGTTGTCTGTATGAGAATCTATTAGGGTCTGTTGTGAAACCCTAAATAGTCTAACATAAATAACTATTAAAAAAAAATGTATAATAATAAATAATTCAATATAGTGTTACAATTTACTTCCGTTTCATCAAAATTTTAGAGATAGAGAAGTTGTTTGGAAAAAAAAAAATCAGCAAACCTAAGAAAACCGTTTAAGCCAAATGGTTTTGGTTTTAATATATGAAATCGTTTATTAAATGATTCAGGTTTGGTTATACCTAAAAATTTTTGTGTTGAACTGAGTTGAACCATCTATACTGAAACTAAACCATTTCGGAAGTATCAAAACCTCATTTGAAGCCTTCCAAAAGAAGAAGGTTGGGGAGTTGAGGATCATATCTATCAATACCAAGGCTTCTGGTTTACAGAAAAACAGTACCCAAAGAGTACTTGATGTCCAAGACCACTTCAAAGCCCGCACTACAGACATTATCATCACAACCACCCCAAAATTAGGCATTAAATGGATCAAAGCCCTTCTCTTCGCCACCGTTACCCGCAGTTAGTACCCTCCCACCTACAACCATCCCTTGCTCTCCAACAACCCTCACGTTCTGGTGCCAGCTCTAGAGATAAGGCTTTACAGAAGCGTAATCCCTAACCTTGAAATTGCTCCCTCTCACCGACAAAAATAAACTATTCGGCAACCTGAGTCGATCATGCATGCTATGTGGCATTTCAAAAACAAGATCACAACCACAATCTCAAAGCCACCTTTGCCTGCCATGGAAGCATTTGAGAGGTTCTGCAAGGGGTTTTCCAATTTTGGGCTTTTGTGGGATCATGTGTTGGTTTATTGGAGAGCTAGTCTGAAAGGCCTCAACAAGTTATGTTCATCAAGTATGAAGAGTTACAAGTAGACCCATTAATTATTTTGAAAAGGGTAGCTCAGTTTGTGGGGTTCCCTTTCACTTCTGAGGAAGAAAAGGATCAAGGGTTGGTTGATAAGATTTTAAGGTTGTGCAGTTTTGAGAATTTGAGTAGTTTTGTGGAGTTTATCAGAAAAATGAAATATCACTCCCCTCCCATGGATTATGTTGAAATATCAACTTGATCATACACTTTTTCAAACATATCACTCACTTCCCTTAAATACAAAGATTTTATCTAACGCCCCCATCCATTCGAAATGGCTGTTAAGTCGGTCAGATTTTTCTCCAAATACCTAGCCACCTTCCCAAATGTAAAAGACCCATTATACCCTGTATGAAATAAACCCCCATTCCCCATACTCTGATCAAAACCACTCCCCCTTTCTCTCTCCATCTCTTGTTGCTCTCTATCATGAAGATTCGAATGGAGAAGAAGCTCACATGTCGGCGTTCTGATTGTTGATTTGGGCTTTGAATGCAACGAAGACGACTACAGAGTTCGGAGAGATACAGAAACCCAGTAAAGAATAAAAAATTTTGCATAAATTTTTGGGTATCAAGAGGTAATCGTTTGTGTCAATCCTTAAGACATGTTTGTCAGCGTTTCGATATCGTCAGCATCCCTCCGGCGAGATAGAGAAGATGAAACTTATTCGAATCCTAGAGCTTGTGAGTTTTACTTTCCATTTTAGCTTTGACTAATTGATTTTGGGGATTCCAATTTCCTACCCTGCAAATGTATTGTAAGGTTAGTAGAACACAACCCTAAAACAATGCAGAAGATAATGGAAAAGCAAAACAAACAATGCACATGGATTTTACGAGGTTTGGCAAGGTTTCCTACGTCCCCGGTGAGATGAGATCGTGCTTCACTATCAATGGAGAATAGGGTTACAACGCTCGTCCTTACACCTCTCAGTATTGCTTGCGTTACAGAGAAAGAAACCCTCGCTACAAATATATAGCGAAAAAACCCTAATCCAAAAAGTACACAATTGCCCTGAAATAAAAAATTCGAGCAGGGGGCTGTGCCCCCTACACCCCCTGCTATGCAGGGGGGCCTCTTGCCCCCTTGCAACCCCCACGGCCCGCTAACCGGCTAGCGGGACCATCGTCCTACCTGTCTAGGTGCTGCACCAGTACTCCCTGGATTAAACTGTGACGGAATACAAGATATCATACACCAACAAGGTTTTGGTTTCCTCTAATGAATATCGAGAATTTGTTATATTCACTGAATTTAGCTTGTAGCTCTATTGTATATTCGTGATTGATTTGCTTTCCATTTTGCTATCGAAAACTTTATTAAAAAAGAATCATGACCGTGCTTGATAGAGAGCAACAGGAGATGTAGAGAGTAAGGGGAAGTGGTTTTGATCGACTGAGTATGGAAAAGGGGGGTTTATTTCATATAGGGTATAATGGGTATTTTACCTTTAAGAGGGTAGTTTAGGTATTATGATAAAAATCTGACTTAATAGGAGGACGTTAGATAGAATCTTTGTATTTAAGGGTAAGTGAGTGATATTTTTGACAAAATGTAGGGTTAAGTTGATATTTCGACATAGTTCAGGGAGGGAGTGATATTTCCTTCAAAAAAAAAAAAGTCTTTTGGTGAACAGGACTGGGAAAATAGGCCCAAATGGTCTTGGATATGTCACTTTCATTAGAAAAGGTAAAGTTGGGGAATGGGCAAACTATTTGACCTCTGAGAAGATCACAGAAGAGAAGTTCAAGGTTATGGCCTCGAGTTTTGATACGTATTCTAAAGAGATGGCATATTTTTATCTTGTGTTGCAGTTTGATTTCTTAATTCTCCTTTTTCGTATCTTGTATTCAAAGGGAAAAAAAAAATTGTTGTATTGATAGCTATCTATCTATTTGTTGATGTACGGTTCCATTTGTATGGTCCTGCACAATATAGATTAGAAATTGACTCGACGGGAGCTCCGGAAAAGAAACTTTGATGCCTAAATCAAGTCATTGATAAAACATGATAGAGAATGTAGAGTAGTACGTCTGTTGAGGGTCTTACCTTTTGAATCTGTTAAGTATCCTTTAAATAGACGTTGATGGTCTCTCTCATTGGCTAGACTATCTCCTTCATTGTTGATGTGGACTCTCTACTTATTGGCAAGCTCGTCCATTTCTTATGCTAAGTTGACTAATCTTATAATGGTTAACTCGACCATAGTTAATCTTATAATGGTTAATTCAACCATAGTTAGTTTTACAATGGTTAACCCAACCATAATTGGCCCATGGTTAGATAATTGCCTAACCCATGCTTAGTTAAGTTTGTTAGGCGTGGTTAGGCTCAAAGGCGGTTACAGACGTCACCATCATATGATAAAGTGTATAAGTCTAGGTTCCACATGGATGATTTATACCTCACGTGGGGGATGAAGCATGAAATAGAGGTGTGGACTTATCGAGCATTGTAGGCGCAAGTGGTCAGGATAAATGGTTCGTGCTGAGCTGTCCTACCATTGGTTCTCTTCGTGCTCTCTCACACTTGAACCAATCGTTTTTAAACAGATCAGGCTGGTCCAAACTTTACACAATTGGGCAAGCCTCAAATTGACACCCCCTACGGCCCTATGATTACCCTTGGAAAATGTAGCCAACAATAGTCACGTACATGGAAAATATCTTAAACTGTTGGATTATCAGGGGGTGCATTTTTGGAGCTTTATTATCTCCATTTTTCTTTCATTATTTTGCCCATGGGCCCTTGTGTTTTTCATCGTCACTCCTAACAAACGAAAGGCTAGCACATGATGTACATGAACGGATTGAAGGTCCAAGGAGAGATATTTACAAGGAAACTATGGGGAACAGAAAGGCTAGCACATGATCTACCAAAAGATGCAAGACAGTCAGCTAACTACTGAATTCTTTTCCCTATAAACATGAACAAAGGAGACAAGACTAAATTGATTGCATAGTTGGAGGCAGTCTTCAATAATGTACGTAATACACGCCTGGAGACAATCCTTAGAGCACTGTTGGAGAAGATTAATGATCATCTGATTCTCTTTCAATAATAAAAAGAGAGCGAAGAACTTTGGAAAGTGCTATACGCTGTAGTGCTAAAAACCACAATCTATAATGCTGCAGTTCAAGTTTGGAATAAATACACTTGAAATCAACATATGGAACAATCAGAATAGTCAAAACAAACTGCAAACAATGTAAAAAAAGGAGATTTTCATCTCTTCAGAATATATACTTAACAGAACTTCAGGCCATGACCATGGAACTTCTCTTCTGTGATCTGGTCAATTCGTTCAATCGTCTCAGATGTAAGATAGTTTGCCCAGTCCCCAACCTTACCTTTTCTAAAGAAAGCCTCATATCCAAGACCACTTGAGTGTTTTCCAGTCTTGTTCACCTCAGGACTACTCAAATTCTCAAAGCTGCACAACCTCAAGATCTTATCAACCAATCCTTGCTCTTTTTCTTCCTCAAACGTGAAAGGGAATCCCACAAAATGAGCTACTCTTTTCAAAACACCACCTGGGTCTGCTTGTAACTCTTCATACTTGATGAACAACACCTGTTGAGGCCTTTACCAGAAGCCTTGGTAATGGCAGAAATAATTCTCAGATGCCCAACCTTCCTCTTTTGGAAGGCTTGAAATGAGGATTTTGTACCTCTGGTAGCTACTCTCATTTTCTTCCTTGGGATCTGCCTCTGCCTCTGCCTCTGCCTCTGCCTCTGCCTCTGCCATTGTTGGTGTAATTGTTTTCAATTTTGTCAAGGGAGTTCCAACTTACAAAACTGGTGGTGGTAGCTACAACCATGGCCATTCTTGGGACTGCAAGGGTGGTTGCTTTTATGGATAGCCACTCGGGGCCATAGATTTAGCTATCGCTATCAGTATTCGAAACTGATATGATACCGATTATAAGTCACGTTTCCTCTTATTTTTCTTAATTTTCAGAAAAATAATAATAATAATAATAATACATTTTTTTTTTATTTTACTCCTATATTGATACTGACAATCAATCCCAATCGGTCAGGTATTTATTCAATGGTTAAAACTTTTTTTTTTTTTTAAATTCTACACTGTCATAATACATGGGACT
>NC_056563.1:28322437-28337637 GCF_013358625.1 Macadamia integrifolia | reverse complement strand
TTTTTTTTTTTTTTTTTTGGGTAGGACTTAAAAGCTTTATTGGGTTTAACCTATCTACCACTTCCATTCAAATTAAATCAGCATTCAAGATTGAGCAATCCGTTCAAAGTATTCCATGATAATGGGACTTTTCTAAATTTTGGTGTAAAGGGTATTCACTGAGGAAAATGGAATATAAAACTGAAATGTTAATGGAAAGATTTATATTTTTTCTTTTTGTTTAAGATATGAAATGGGAACTGGAAAATGCAGATTCCTTGTCTACATATTGTATCAATTGCATCCTTTAAGCCATTTCATATAACTAAAGTATGAAGAAAAAAAAAAAGGCATTTCATGTTTCTAAAAAGAGATGAAAATATGTCACGTAGAAAATTATTTCATTTCATTTCTCAAGGATTTTGATGCTTAAGTTGGCAATCAATTGTCATATTTTATTTAGACAAAGCTAATATGGAATATTATTAGTGTTAAAAGCATCAAGAAAACCCCGGGTACTCAGCCCTCGACTGCCTTGAGCATGGATAAGGCTTAGGTAAGTTTTTCAGCTCTCAGGGTGGGACTAGACTAGAATTTTGATGCTCAATATTGAGCTTGGGATAAACCTAGCCCAACCCTATGTATACAATAAGGGAAAAGGTTGGGTATGCTAGCGGAATACCTAGGAATAAGGTATGCTAACATCTCCTGGCTGTTAGATGAAATAGAGAGAATCTCATCCATTTGTAAACATTGTCTTATATAACCTTCCCAACACTGCCGCTCCACAATCCTTTCTTCTTCTTCTTCTTCTTCTTCTACCTTTTTCCTTCCTATCCGTCTCCAGCTCTTCCTCCCTTGCACAAATTGTCGATCCCCACTCTCCGGCTTCAAAATTTTCATCTTTTTAATAGTTTTCCTCTCCATTTGAACATCTTTCTGAATCTTCTTATCTTTTTAGTTCTTATTCTCCAAATGGAGTATACAAAACAAACCCAAGTAGTGAGCTTGAGAAACAATAATGTCGTTTTTTTTTTTTTTAATGGGTAGATCATTGAACAATCATGGGAAAGTTTAATCTAAAACTGAAATCCTAATAATCCGAACATAATTCCACAGTTTGCATTGCATATTGTCCATCATCATCATCAAACGAAATTTCTCTTATATATATTTTTTCTTTTGGGTCTTTCCCCTTCCCTGAACATTCCCGTAGAACTAATGCCAGAGATTCTAAAAACAATCAAAAGAATCGCCAAAAGCCTCTATCTCAACAACTCTTTATCATTTCTTCACCCATACCCATGGTGTTCTCTGTTCTCATGCGAACTTTGTCTGTGGAAGAGACTATCTTCTCCATTGAGAAAACCTAAGGAAGAGTTATAGATTGATGGGTGTTGGTACAAATGAGGGCTATTGCATTTTGAAATTTTAGGCACAAATGAACAATGTAGCTTTAATGGTGAAAGATTTTGGTGAATCGCCTTACCCATCTCGTGTAGGTTTCCAAAGCATAAGAATCCATAGCCATTGACCGTTCATTTGGTGTGAAGATGTTTATATGTAGCAAATGTGGATTGAAGGTTTGGATCTTTTTTCACAATCTAACAGTTATATTTAAGATGATCAAATCCTATGGTTAAAATTCCACTAACATCTAAGATTCTATGGTAACCCGCTAACATGCCTATCCCTCTCCCATACGACAAATATATTGGACAAGGAATGTTATTTGTCGGCATTTCCATGCCTAATCGCAGCCTCTGTTTTAGAGAGGCAGAAACGTTTTTTTTTATTCGATCCAGATTTTTTCATTGATTTCAATCAATTTTATCGGTTGAGGTTAAGTTATCACACCCCTATCCCTGCTCTCCATCTTCTGTCTCTACAAATCCGATGTCGAAGAAAATATAAATCCACACAATTCCCTTCCTCTAGATTCTGTTTTCGCCATGACACAGAGGGAGGATGAGGGCGTGAAGGACTCACAATCATTGATGATGGACGCAAAGTAACCTCACAATTTCATTCAATTATATTCAACCATGTCTACAGGCAAGGCAATCTGGTGGCAGATAATCTGGTCTCCTTTGATCCTACCGACACTTGAAATCTTGCCTGGTCTTTGGTCATTTCACCACAAATGGACAAAATCTGAGTATTCTATTAATTAGGATTCTTATCTCTTTTTCAATTATGACATACTAAAAAACTCAGTTCTTTGGATTTAAAATTCAAAAAGAAATGACTTTTAAAAAGTATGATTAAAAATTTAAGTAATTTATAATTAATGATCAAAAGGTTCTTTTTGTTTTCCATTTATTCTTCCCTTTCCTAATTGCTTAACTATATGTCAAAGCAAAAAACCCTTGCGATGCCAAATGGCTATAGTGACTATCCATTTGGCATAGTCTTGACAAAATTGAGAACCTTCGACAAACAATGGCAGGCTACACGTCTTATAAAAATTGCTTTGTTACTAAAACTAGAGATGAAAAAGAAGAAAATGAGAGTACCTACCGGTAAGAATGTGAATTTGAAATCAAAATAATTAACTGAAATCAAATCGAATCGTTTGTATTGAAATTGTAAGACCGTTGGGTTTGTTCATAGGCCTGGTTGAGCCAATTTGACCCTTGCATCGTGACTGTTCATTTAATTAATTAGGTTTACATTAGGCGAACATAGTAATATTTATAATTGGTTGGTCAAGTTCATGTTTTTTAAAATCAAGCTAAACGGACCTTAGATAGGCTACAGGCTTGATTAAATCTAAACAGGCTTCATATGGGTCTTCAAAAGTCCTCAGAATATTCTAATAAATTAGGGACATCAAATTAACGATGTCCCTTTCCATTTAGTCTTCCCTTTCCTAATTGCTTAACTATATGTAAAAGCAAAAAACCCTTGCGATGCCAAATGGCTATAGTGACTATCCATTTGGCACAGTCTTGACAAAATTGAGAACCTTCCACAAACAATGGCAGGCTACACGTCTTATAAAAATTGCTTTGTTACTAAAACTAGAGATGAAAAAAGAAGAAAATGAGAGTACCTACCGGTAAGAATGTGAATTTGAAATCAAAATAATTAACTGAAATCAAATCGAATCATTTATATTGAAATTGTAAAGCCGTTGGGCTTGTTCATAGGCCTGGCTGAGCCAATTTGACCCTTGCATCGTGACTGTTCGTTTAATTAATTAGGTTTACATTAGGCGAACATAGTAATATTTATAATTGGTTGGTCAAATTCATGTTTTTTAAAATCAAGCTAAACGGACCTTAGACAGGCTACAGGCTTGATTAAATCTAAACAGGCTTCATTTGGGTCTTCAAAAGTCCTCAGAATATTCTAATAAATTAGGGACATCATATTGCCATTTTCTATTAAAAACTAGGTATCTAAAAATACTCTGTACTTGAAATCTAAGCAACAAAAAACCTGGCACAAACTCTTTAAGGCTTTAGGATGTGGGATTTTGGAGTCAGAAAAGGAATTTCAAATGCTAAAATTATTCTAAAGGGTCAGGTTAGATCAGACTCATAATCAATCGATCCCAATCGAATGACTGATGAGTATCTCACTCACATTTGGAACAACCGTTTATAAATAGATCGGGCTGGTCCGAACTTTACACGATTGGACAGTCCTCAAATTGACACCCCCTACGGCCCTACGATTACTCTTGGAAAATGTAGCCAACAATAGTCACGTACATGGAAAAGATCTTAAACTGTTGGATTATCAGGGGGTGCATTTTTGGAACTTTATTATCTCCATTTTTCTTTCATTATTTTGCCCATGGGCCCTTGTGTTTTTCGTCTTCACTCCTAACAAACAAATTAGGGACTGTCCGAATGTAACCTAATTTACAATTTTCTAAAAGTCCGTATACTATAATTAATAGGATCTTAGCTGAACATAGGGGTAGTTATGTCATTTGGTTTTTAAATTTTGAATTGCCAAGCTTCAAAATCCATTGTCATTTGTAAAGGATAGTTTTGTAATTTCTCAAGCTTTTATTTCCTACTTTTGTTCATTATTTGTAATTTTCATCTGGTGCAATATTGTGCAATACCCTATGCAGAGATCGATTATTGCAGAAATCTAGTGGGGAGTTAAAACAAGCAAACAAAACGTTTGCAGGAGACTGATATGGTGCATATCAGAGTTAGAACAAGCAAAAAAAAAACGTTGCAGCAGTCACCCCCACCCTAATCGTCGGTTCTGCTGCCATCCCCATTCTTCTTTTCAAGATTTCACCTTTAGAGCTGATCGCTTTGCTCAGAACTTGAAATTTTGAAAACAATAACAGCCAAGGAGGACAAGAAGAAGAAGAAAAAGAACTGTTGTGGGAGAGAGAGAGAGAGAGAGAGGGAATGGATAGAAATCTCTTAGGTTTTGAGTTAAAACATGAACCTGTTGGTTTGAATAGCCGACTCGATTCGATTTAAGCTGGAGAATCACGGTTTTGGGATGTTTCATTGGAGGGTTAATCTGAGCTGTCCAATCTGAAATGTCCACGTGTCGACGTCTGCAGGGGTTATTGCATACGATCGGAATTGCAGTGGATTTTTATCCCTTTATTCTTGAATACAGGGCCATATATACTTCTTTTTTTTTTAATTAATAAAAAAAGAGAGATGTAAATGAACGGATTGAAGATCCAATGAGAGATTATTTACAAGGAAACTATGGGGGAAAAGGCTAGCACATGATCTACCAAAAGATGCAAGACAGTCAACTAACTACTGAATTCTTTTCCCTATAAACATGAACAAAAGAGAAAAGACTAAATTGATTGCATAGTTGGAGGCAGTCTTCAATAATGTACGTAATACACGCCTGGAGACAATCGTTAGAGCACTGTTGGAGAAGATTAATGATCATCTGATTGTCTCTTTCAATAATAATAAGAGAGTGAAGACCTTTGGAAAGTGCTATACGCTGTAGTGCTAAAAACCACAATCTATAATGCTGCAGTTCAAGTTTGGAATACGCTTGAAATCAACATATGGAACAATCAGAATAGTGAAAACAAACTGCAAACCATGTAAAAAAAGGAGATTTTCATCTCTTCAGAATATATACTTAACAGAACTTCAGGCCATGACCATGGAACTTCTCTTCTGTGATCTGGTCAACTCGTTCAATCATCTCAGATGTAAGATAGTTTGCCCAGTCCCTAACCTTACCTTTTCTAAGGAAAACCTCATATCCAAGACCACTTGAGTGTTTTCCAGTCTTGTTCACCTCAAGACTACTCAAATTCTCAAAGCTGCACAACCTCAAGATCTTATCAACCAATCCTTGCCCTTTATCTTCCTCAGACGTGAAAGGGAATCCCACAAAATGAGCTACTCTTTTCAAAACACCACCTGGGTCTGCTTGTAACTCTTCATAGTTGATGAACAACACCTGTTGAGGCCTTTCCAGACTAACTCTCCAGTAAACCAACACATGATCCCAGAAAGGCCCAAATTGGGAAACCCCCTTGCAGAACCTCTCAAATGCTTCCATGGCACTCAAAGGTGGCTTTGAGACCGTGGCTCTGATCTTGTTATTAAATGCCACAAGGAAACAAACACATCTTTTGGATTCCGGTAAAGATAAACAATCCGGGAACCAGAATCGATCATGCTCTGTGGCAGTGATGTGAAAGATATGTGAGTTCCAAAGAGCCTGGGAGAGGGAAGGATTTCAAGGTCAGGGATGATTTCGCCATCGTAAAGCGTTATCTCTAGAAATGGCACTAGGAGCTGGGGATTTTCGGAGAGTAAGGGATGATGATTGTAGGTGGGTGGGTACATACCGCGGTTAACAGCGGCGAAGAGAAGGGCTTTGATCCATGTAGTGCCTGATTTTGGGGTGGTTGCAACGATAATGTCGCTTGAGCGAGCCTTGAAGTGGTCTTGGACTGCGAATACTCCTGGGCAATATATGTCTGGATACCAGAAGACTTGGTAATGGCAGAAATAATTCTCAAATGCCCAACCTTCCTCTTTTGGAAGGCTTGAAATGAGGATTTTGTACCTCTGGTAGCTACTCTCATTTTCTTCCTTCGGATCTGCCACTGCCATTGTTGGTGTAATTGTTTTCAATTTTGTCAAGGGAGTTCCAACTTACACAACTGGTGGTGGTAGCTACAACCATGGCCATTCTTGGGACTGCAAGGGTTGTTGCTTTTATGGATAGCCACTTGGGGCTATAGATTTAGTTATCGCTATCGGTATCCGATACTGATACGATATCAATTCGAATCGGTTCAAATAAGTCACGTTTCCTCTTATTTTTCTTTCTTTTTCAAAATAATAATAATAATAATAATAATAATAATAATAATAATAATAATAATAATAATAATAATAATAATAATAATAATAATACATTTTTTTCCTATTTGACTCCTAAATCGATACTAATAACCAATCCCAATCGGTCAGGTATTTATTCAATGGCTGAAACTTTTTTTTTTTTAATTCTACTGTCATAATACGTGGGACCACTGTTAGTTAAAATGGGAATGGCAAAAAAACAGAGACGTACGGAACGAGCTTTAAACAGATAAAAACGATGAACGGTACGGTCAAAAAAAAGGAAACGTCAAACGGACGGAAACGAACGGTACGAGTATTAAATGTGTAGTTTTCAAAAAAACGAAACCAAAAAAAGGGCAATATACTCATGTAATTTGAAAGATTATTGCCTGTATACCTGCATCTAATGTTCTAAACTACATCAACATCAAACATTCATGCATATATCATCCAAAATATAGCATCCAATGTAAATTCCAAATTAAAACTTAATACACCATATTAAAAAAGACATGTCCAAAATATTAAAAAAAAAAAAAAAAAAAAAAAAGGATCAATGAGGAGACATTAAACTATATGAAGTAGATCCTCCATCAGTTCTAGTGTCAGATGGTTTAGGTTCCTCGTACGTCTGCTCAAGCCTCTCCATTTCAAACTCAAAGTCTACTATAGGTAAGTCACCAAGATTGTCTAAATCAATAGGCCTTGATTCTTTATGTAGTTGGCTTTCATAGTTCTCCCTCATCATAGAGTACTCTAGCATCTTTGGGGCTAATCTATTTATTTTCTTTGTTTGTGATGCATCCCAAGGGCTCTTACAAGGAGAGGAACTACAAGGTTGACTCAAGATTCTACAAGCAATATTTTGAAGCACAGGAAATGCACTACCAACAAATTGCCACCAAATCCCTACAAATCAACATAAGTAAACAAATATAAGAATGTTATATTTAATTAAAAAAAAAACAATAATAAACTAATTCACTAAGTCACTTACTTGGATGGTTAGTTTTCATCATTATCTGCCCTGTCATATTGAACAACAATAGACTTTTCATGCGATAATCAATGACTTCTTGCATGAATTGTTCACTATCTTCTAAAGGAACCATGATGTCCATAATAAATTCTTGTGCATTCATAAATTTAGTTCCATCAATATCAAGTCAACCACCAAACATAATAGAAGGATTCAAAAGTACACCAAAGAGATGAACATGATGAATAATGTTCTTCTCTAACCTAAATTGAAACAAATCCATTATGGCTAAATACTTCCCTCCATCCTTCACCACAAATTTCCTCAATGTTTCTTTTGCCCTTTCTGTTGCTTCATATAAATAACCTGCAGCAGAACCATCTGAATCAACAAGGCGAAGAATACGAATAAGTGGCTCCATGAAAGCAACAACTGCCTTTGCCCTCTCCCAAAATGTATCTGATTGAATTATTCCAACAGTTCTCACTGTCATTTCAGCTCTATTGAATTGAAAGGCTCTCCACTCAGATGATGCAACAAAAAGCCTCAACTCATTCTCGACAACAATAAGAGACTGCAGCATAAAAAAATAAGTACCAAACCTTGTCTTGCAAGGCTGCTTGATATCTCTATTATTGGTGAATTTTCTCATCAATGCTACAATACATGTGTGCCTGTGAATATAATCCACTACAAGTTTTCCATTTTCTATAACTTCCCTCACCCATTTAACTTTTTTGTGAATATCTTTCAAAAACAGATTAATCCCATGAGCAGCACAATTTGTTCTATATATATGACGTCATTTTCAAGACAACATATCACCACAAGAACAAAAGTTAGAACCATTATCTGAAATAAATTGTACAACATTGTTTGGTCCAACTTTTTCAATGACATCAGAAATTTCATTGAAAAGAAATGTTGAAGTTAATCTATTTTTACCGCACTCAATACATTTCAAAAACACAGCACCCCCAGGAGAGTAAGCAATCACATTAACCCACGACCTCTTCTTTATGTCAGTCCAAGAATCAGACATAATTGTGCAACCTGTGATACCCCATGTCGCCTTTATATTGCTAACATATTGCATGATTTCTGCCTTTTTTCCAGGAACCAAACTGGTCCGAAGATTGCTATAACTAGGTACAACATAACTTGTACCATATGCACATGCACCCCTTAGCATCTCAATAAAATAATTTGTCTGAATAACATTGAAGGAAATGTTGTTATTGACAAAAAAAATCAGTTACCAACATGTCCAATGATTTCTTGTCTTGCTTAGCAGCCATCTCTACCATTGTGGATTGATGTGTACCCCTAACCTGAGGCATAGAAGGTGTGCTACTTGTGGAACCCATTCCACTTTCAAGATAATCACTCATTCTTTTCTTAGCAGATCTACTCAAATTAAATTCTGCTAGGGCATCAGCTTGAATGTGCTCAGGAACTTGGGTGCAAATTTGGACATCATGTCTAGATTGACAAGCTAAATGAGTCTTCACTCGTGAAATACTCCCAGAATAATTAAGTCCACAATAGTTACATGTGAAACGGCCCAAACCACGTTGCTCTACATGTTCCCAAAATTTATCCTTAGGTCTCACCATTTTGCTTAAGCTCAGGTAGCTCAACTTTAAAATACCTACATAATATAATAAAACATCATTTCCAATATCAACAAATAGAATAATTAATGTATTACGAATGAACGATGAGTAAATTCCTTTTGGAAAAATTAAATCATAGATTAGTAAATGAAAAGAAAAAGGGATGTAAAATGCTAACATTTCAATAAAAGTATTCTCATTAGGTCATCTATCCCATTTAACTAGGAATGAAAAAAATTACATGACAAGAATTCATGTCATCTATCCCATTTGAGTGGAATTTTTGTAAATTAAGTATTACAAATGATTCAAGGTGATCAAGGGATGCTTTGCCTCTAGGAGTCAAGGTTACTTGTAGGAAGTATTTTGGTTGAGTCACGTGAAGACCAATTGATGGCAGGGTTTAAGAACCTGAAAACAAAGGGTAATTTTTAAATCACTGGTTGAGGGTTGCTTGGAATCTTCTAATGAAGTGGAATGGCTCGAATAAATGGGTTAGTGGGTAAAGTGGGAGAATTTGGAGATTCGGATCTGGTCTTGCTCTTTGGTGACAATTCATCGGTTTCATCCATGGTTTCAAGTATTGGTTTCATATTGGTTGTATTGGATCGATACCAATAGAGACTAATTCCTAATTCTTGATCGATTTGGATTGATTGTCTATGTCATTTCAAGGGTAAAATAGTAAAAAATTAATAATTTTTAAGAAAAAATGAATAAAATCGATCAAAAATTAATAATTTTTAAGAAAAAATGAATAAAATCGATCAAATACTCACCGATCCACCGATTCAGTATCAACATCTACCAATACCGTGCCCTAAATCTATGGTTTCATCTCCTACTATTTCAGTCTGTGGCATTAGATGCAGAAGTAATAATCTATTAATTTCAAGAACGACTTTTATGAAGGTTACCGTGCTTTTTTACTTCTGTTATGATTTGGCTTGGGTTATCTCTAATAATGGAAGGTATTGATGGGGGTTACAAATGGGGGTTAAGAAGGCATCCCTACAGAAGTCCCCGGAAGGGGTAAAGCCACTGGAAAACACTTGGCTCATTAGAATCGCAAGCACAAGAAGAAGTGGAAATTAAATAGGAAAAAAAAAAAAAAAAAAACCAGTCAATTCAGATATTCCCAGAGACAATCCTCACCAATACTGTATGAATCATTAACCTGAATTCCATCACAAACATATTATATTGTCTTAAGAAAGAAGAAGCAACTCAGAAGTGAAAACCATCTCAATTCAGAAAAGTTGGATACCAAACAAGAATTATAGTTTGAGAAAAGCAACAAGAACAGTAAAACAAAACATGGGAGGCAGAGCTTTGGCATTTAAAACAGAAAGGGGATGAACTCCACTAATGTAAGATCGATCAAACCAATATACAAAAAAGGAAGAACTGGAAAAGATATAAAAGAGATGTTACTACGACTTGCTACTGCTACTGTCGATGCCCGACTTCCGATGACCTGCTCTTCTTCTTTTCTCTGAGTTTTCTTCGATTGACCAACGGAGAAGAAGGGTTCAGAGGAAAACTCGAATCCGGGATTCCGGGTGACTGGGTGAGAGTCTTACCGTGAGACCGTGAGCTGTGAGACCGCGACTGTGAGACCGTCCATGAGAGCAACACAGACACAGAGATGTGAATTTGAGAATTAGGGATTTGGGGAAGAAAACCAATTGAATGGTTTTGACGTTTTCTTTAGTTTTGGATTTTTTTTTTTAATAGTATGACAAAATTCCTATTTTGCCCTTAAAAAACGCATACATGTTTTAAACGTGCGTTTAAAACGCGTTTAAAACGTTTTATTTTGCCGTTCCCGATTTTTCTCGCATTATATAGAGGCAAACAGCAAAACGCGTTTTAAACGGCAACAAAACGCAACCGCGTTTTAAACGCGTTTTAACTAACAGTGCGTGGGACTCACATTACCCAAAAGCAACTTAAAAGCTTTACTGGGTTTAACCCATCTACCACTTCCATTCAAATTAAATCAGCATTCAAGATTCAGCAATCTGTTCAAAGTATTCCAGGATAATGGGACTTATAAATTTTGGTGTAAAGGATAATTCACTAAGGAAAATGGAATATAAAGCTAAAATGTTAATAGAAAGATTTATATATTTCCTTTTTGTTTAAGATATGAAATGGGAACTGGAAAATGCAGATTACTTGTCTACATATTGTATCAATTGCATCCTTTAAGCCATTTCATATAACTAAAGTATGAAGAAAAAAAAAAGGCATTTCATGTTTCTAAAAAGAGATGAAAATTTGTCACGTAGAAAATTAATTCATTTCATTTCTCAAGGATTTTGATGCTTAAGTTGGCAACCAATTGTCATATTTTATTTAGACAAAGCTAATATGGAATATTATTAGTGTTAAAAGCATCAAGAAAACCCCGGGTACTCAGCCCTCGACTGCCTTGAGCCTGGACAGGGCTTAGGTAAGTTTTTCAGCTCTCAGGGCGGGACTAGACTGGAATTTTCATGCTCAATATTGATCTTGCGATAAACCTAGCCCAACCCTATGTATACAATGAGGGAAAAGGTCGGGTATGCTAGCGGAATACCTAGGAATAAGGCATGCTAACTTCTCCTGGTTGTTAGATGAAACAGAGAGAATCTCATCCGCTTGTAAACATTGTCTTATATAACCTTCCCAACACCGCCGCTCCACAATCCTTTCTTCTTCTTCTACCTTTCTCCTTCCTATCCGTCTCCAGCTCTTCCTCCCTTGCACATATTGTCGATCCCCACTCTCCGGCTTCAGAATTTTCATCTTTTTAATAGTTTCCTCTCCATTTGAACATCTTTCTGAATCTTTCTTATCTTTTTAGTTCTTAATCTCCAAATGGAGTATACAAAACAAACCCAAGTAGTGAGCTTGAGAAACAGTAATGACGCTTTTTTTTTAAATGGGTAGATCATTGAACAATCATGGAAAATTTTAATCTAAAACTGAAATCCTAATAATCCAAACAGTATTCCACAGTTTGCATTGCATATTGTGCGTCATCATCATCACACGAAATTTCTCTTATATATATTTTTTCTTTTGGGTCTTTCTCCTTCCCTGAACATTCCCGTAGAACTGATACCAGAGATTCTAAAAACAATCAAAAGAATCGCCAAAAGCCTCTATCTCAACAACTCTTTATCGTCTCTTTACCCATACCCATGGTGTTCTCTGTTCTCATGCAAACTTTGTCTGTAGAAGAGACTATCTTCTCCATTGAGAAAACCTAAGGAAGAGTTAAACTCAGTGAAACAAGATTGATGGGTGTTGGTACAAATGAGGGGTATTTCATTTTGAAATTTTAGGCACAAATGAACAATGAAGCTATAATGGTGAAAGATTTTGGTGAGTCGCCTTACCCATCTCGTGTAGGTTTCCAAAGCATAAGAATCCATAGCCACTGACCCTTCATCTGGTGTGAATATGTTTATATGTAGCAAATGTGGATAGAAGGTTTAGATCTTTTTTCACGATCTAACAATTATATTTAAAATGATCAAATTCTATGGCTAAAATTCCACTAACATCTAAGGTTCTATGGTAACCCGCTGACATGCCTATCCCTCTCCCATACAACAAATATATTGGACAAGAAATGTTATTTGTCCGCATTTCCATGCCTAATCGCAGCCACTTTTTAGAGAGGCAGAAATGTCTTTTCTATTCGATCCAGATTTTTTCATTGATTTCAATCAATTTTATCGGTTGAGGTTATCACACCCCTATCCCTGCTCTCCATCTTCTGTCTTCACAAATCCGATGTCGAAGAAGATATAAATCCACACAATTCCCTTCCTCTAGATTCTGTTTTCCCCATGACATAGAGAGAGGACGAGGGCGTGAAGGACTCACAATCATTGATGATGGACGCAAAGTAACCTCACAATTTCATTCAATTATATTCAACCATGCCTACCGGCAAGGCAATCTGGTGGCAGATAATCTGGTCTCCTTTGATCCTACAGACACTTGAAATCTTGGCTGGTCCCTAGTCCCTGGTCCCTGGTCCCTGGTCCTTGGTCCTTTCACCACAAATGGACAAAATCTGAGTATTTTGAACCTACTGACACTAGAAACATTAATTAGGATTCCTATCTCTTTTTCAATTATGACATACTAAAAAACTCACTTCTTTGGATTTAAAAGTCAAAACAAAATTACTTTAAAAAAATACGATTAAAAATTTAAGTAATTTATAATTAATGATCAAAAGAATTTTTTTTTTCATTTATTCTTCCCTTTCCTAATTGCTTAACTATATGTAAAAGCAAAAAACCCTTGCGATGCCAAATGGCTATAGTGACTATCCATTTTGGCAGAGTCTTGACAAAATTGAGAACCTTCCACAAACAATGGCAGACTACACATCTTATAAAAATTGCTTTGTTACTAAAACTAGAGATGAGAAAGAAGAAAATGAGAGTACTACCGGTAAGAATGTGAATTTGAAATCAAAATTATTTACTAAAATAGAATCAAATCGTTTGTACTGAAATCGTAAAACCATTTATTAAATGATTAATTTTTAATTTTAAAATTTAAACCGTGATTCGGTATTGATTTTAAAGTTTAAATCGTTGATAAACCGTTTAAATAAACCGTTAAACTGATTAACATATACATAATAAGTTTAAGTTATCCAATGTTAAGTTTACATATATTTCAATAAAAAAAAGTTTAAGTTTACATTAAACTGTTGGATTTATGGGCTTAATTAATTATTCGGGTTGATTAAATCGGTGAGAGTCAAGTTGTATGAGCCGGTTTGGTCTACTCTCAAGTTTAGGAATATACTGTTTAGGATTTTGGGTGTAGGACATTATTATAAATATTGGGTTTTGGGTCCCTACGACCATCATTCATTCTTCCCCACTTTACCACTAAAGTAAGAGCACCAAGAAGTCTAAGAGGCTATAGAAGATCCATGGCCAAGAAAGGAAAATTGTGAAGAACGAAATCGATTGTCTTTAGCATACAAGGTGAAATGTACAAATCGATCATTTATGTTTTGATTCGACTTCGTGTTCTAGTTGTCTATATGAGAATATATTAGGGTCTGTTGCGAAACCCTAAATAGTCTAACATAAATAACTATTAAAAAAAATTGTATAACAATAAACAATTCTGTTACAATTTACTTCCATTTCATTAAAATTTTAGAGATAGATTGAGATTGATTAAAAAAAAATAAAAAAAATTTCTTTTAGGCCAATTCTCTTTTAACTCTTCGTCATTCCCTTCCCTAAACAATGACTATCAAGCATGATTCTAAGTAATGGTATCGGATTGGTTGTATCAGTCATATTAAATTGGCATTGGCTAAGACCAATATCCATATCTGACTGATCAGTATTAGCTAAGGGGTAAAATAATAAAATATATATATTTTTTGTGAAAAGCAAAGGAAAAATTGATCGATACAGCTTGATCAAATTGATCCGGATCAACATTAACAGAGACCAAAATGAGAACCTTCCACAAATTGAACAATTATGAGCCTTCAAACCACTTAAGAAAAGAATTCCAAGGTAAGTACATTTAGAATCTGCTTAGACTTAAATAGGTCAGTAGATCGGTTAAGACGCGATTAAGGCCCGTTTAAGTTAGTCCGATTAAAGTCCATTCGATCGACTGGCCGACTATAAACCATACCATATCCCCTAAAGTTAGGCCTGTTTACTTAAACGGGTGTTCACAATATAAGGCTTCCAAGTGGTCAAGCCCAAATAGACCCGATGAAGACCAGCCCAACCCGATTGATTGACACCCCTAGGCTATAGGATAGTGTTTCTAAGCTGCGCGGTGAATTCATCATGTGAATCTAACAGATTAGGGAAACTCGGTCCTAGGCTGTAATACAAGGTCAGTTTGACATGTAAATAATAGACTTAATTTGTAGCTCTGATATTAGTTTCAAGGAAAACATTACAAAAACAGAAGTATTCTTTGTACGTTCTCTTATTTTAATATATTATTTTATTTATCGATTCATTAAAAAAAAAAAGTAACACTCAGAGAAAAGGGGGATTCCCAACTTTTAATACTTTCCCTTTTTTCTGCGTTTAATCACAGTAGTACAGTTGTATGTCAACTAATTAGGGCATTTGATTATGTTATGAGAATAATCACTCAGAATGTTTGGGGTGGGGGAGGGGGTTGTGGAATGTGTGTTTGGTTTTCTTCTTCTTCTTCTTCTTCTTCTTCTTCTTCTTCTTCTTCTTCTTCTTCTTCTTCTTTTTTCCTTTTTTTTTCCTTGTCTTTCTTCATTTTTTTTTT
>NC_056563.1:28318535-28322417 GCF_013358625.1 Macadamia integrifolia | reverse complement strand
AATGGACAAAATCTGAGTATTCTATTAATTAGGATTCCTATCTCTTTTTCAATTATGACATACTAAAAAACTCAGTTCTTTGGATTTAAAAGTCAAAAAGAAATTACTTTTAAAAAGTATGATTAAGAATTTAAGTAATTTATAATTAATGATCAAAAGATTCTTTTCGTTTTCCATTTATTCTTCCCTTTCCTAATTGCTTAACTATTTGTAAAAGCAAAAAACCCTTGCGATGCCAAATGGCTATAGTGACTATCCATTTGGCATAGTCTTAACAAAATTGAGAACCTTCCACAAACAATGGCAGGCTACACGTCTTATAAAAATTGCTTTGTTACTAAAACTAGAGATGAAAAAGAAGAAAATGAGAGTACCTACCGGTAAGAATGTGAATTTCAAATCAAAATAATTAACTGAAATCAAATCGAATCGTTTGTATTGAAATTGTAAAACCGTTGGGCTTGTTCATAGGCCTGGCTGAGCCAATTTGACCCTTGCATCGTGACTGTTCGTTTAATTAATTAGGTTTACATTAGGCGAACATAGTAATATTTATAAGTGGTTGGTCAAGTTCATGTTTTTTAAAATCAAGCTAAACGGACCTTAGACAGGCTACAGGCTTGATTAAATCTAAACAGGCTTCATATGGGTCTTCAAAAGTCCTCAGAATATTCTAATAAATTAGGGACATCAAATTGCCATTTTCTATTAAAAACTAGGTATCTAAAAATACTCTGTACTTGAAATCTAAGCAACAAAAAACCTGGCACAAACTCTTTAAGGCTTTAGGATGTGGGATTTTGGAGTCAGAAAAGGAATTTCAAATGCTAAAATTATTCTAAAGGGTCAGGTTAGATCAGGCTCATAATCAATCGATCCCAATCGAATGACTAATGAGTATCTCACTCACACTTGGAACAACCGTTTATAAATAGATCGGGCTGGTCCGAACTTTACACGATTGGACAGGCCTCAAATTGACACCCCCTACGGCCCTACGATTACTCTTGGAAAATGTAGCCAACAATAGTCACGTACATGGAAAAGGTCTTAAAACTGTTGGATTATCAGGGGTGCATTTTTGGAGCTTTATTATCTCCATTGTTCTTTCATTATTTTGCCCATGGGCCCTTGTGTTTTTCTTCGTCACTCCTAACAAACAAATTAGGGACTATCCGAATGTAACCTAATTTACAATTTTCTAAAAGTCCGTATATTATAATTAATAGAATCTTAGCTGAACATAGGGGTAGTTATGTCATTTAGTTTTTAAATTTTGAATTGCTAAGCTTCAAAATCCATTGTCATTTGTAAAGGATAGTTTTGTAATTTCTCAAGATTTTATTTTCTACTTTTGTTTATTATTTTCTGGATAAAAATCCTCTGTAACTTCCATCTCGTGCAATATTGTGCAATATCTTATGCAGATGTCGATTATTACAGAAATCTTGTGGGGAGTTAAAACAAGCATTCAAAACGCTTGCAGGAGACTGATATGGTGCATATCAGAGTTAGAACAAGCAAACAAAACGTTGCAGCAGTCACCCCCACCCTAATCGTCGGTTCTGCTGCCATCCCCATTCTTCTTTTCAAGAGTTCACCTTTAGAGCTGATCGCTTTGCTCAGAACTTGAAAATTTGAAAACAATAACAGCCAAGGAGGACAAGAAGAAGAAGAAGAAGAAGAAAAAGAACTGTTGTGGGAGTTGGGGCAGAGAGAGAGAGAGAGAGAGAGAGAGAGAGAAATCTCTTAGGTTTTGAGTTAAAATATGAACCGATTGGTTTGAATTGCCGATTCGGTTTGATTTAAGCTGAAGAACCACGGTTTTGGATTGTTTCATTGGAGGGTTAATCTGAGCCATTCAATCCGAAATGTCCACGTGTCGACGTCGGCAGGGGTTATTGCACAGTATTGCACGCGATCGGAATTGCAGAGAGGATTTTTATCCCTTTTTTCTTGAATATAGGGCCATATATTTTTTCTTTTTTTTGAATTAATAGAAAAAGAGCGATGTACATGAACGGATTGAAAATCCAAGGAGAGATTATTTACAATGCAACTATGGGGAACAGAGAGGCTAGCACATGATCTACCAAAAGATGCAAGACAGTCAGCTATCTACTGAATTCTTTTCCCTATAAACATGAACAAAAGAGACATGACAAAATTAATTGCATAGTTGGAGGCAGTCTTCAATAATGTACGTAATACACCCCTGGAGATCATCTGATTGTCTCCTTCCATAATAATAAGAGAGTGAAGACCTTTGGAAAGTGCTATACACTGTAGTGCTAAAAACCACAATCTATAATGCTGCAGTTCAAGTTTGGAATAAATACACTTGAAATCAACACATGGAACAATCAGAATAGTGAAAACAAACTGCAAACCATGTAAAAAAAGGAGATTTTCATCTCTTCAGAATATATACTTAACAGAACTTCAGGCCATGACCATGGAACTTCTCTTCTGTGATCTGGTCAATTCGTTCAATCATCTCAGATGTAAGATAGTTTGCCCAGTCCCCAACCTTACCTTTTCTAAAGAAAGCCTCATATCCAAGACCACTTGAGTGTTTTCCAGTCTTGTTCACCTCAAGACTACTCAAATTCTCAAAGCTGCACAACCTCAAGATCTTATCAACCAATCCTTGCTCTTTTTCTTCCTCAGACGTGAAAGGGAATCCCACAAAATGAGCTACTCTTTTCAAAACACCACCTGGGTCTGCTTGTAACTCTTCATACTTGATGAACAACACCTGTTGAAGCCTTTCCAGACTAGCTCTCCAGTAAACCAACACATGATCCCAGAAAGGCCCAAATTGGGAAACCCCCTTGCAGAACCTGTCAAATGCTTCCATGGCACTCAATGGTGGCTTTGAGACCGCGGCTCTCATCTTGTTATTAAAATGCCACATGGAAACAAACACATCTTTTGGATTCCTGTAAAGATAAACAATTCGGGAACCAGAATCGATCATGCTCTGTGGCAGTGATGTGAAAGGTATGTGAGTTCCAAAGAGCCTGGGAGAGGGAAGGGTTTCAATGTCGGGAAGGATGTCAAAATCAGGGATGATTTTGCTCTTGTAAAGCCTTAGCTCTAGAAATGGCACTAGGAGCTGGGGGTTTTCGGAGAGCAAGGGATGATGATTGTAGGTGGGTGGGTACATACCGCGGTTAACAGCGGCAAAGAGAAGGGCTTTGATCCATGTAGTGCCTGATTTTGGGGTGGTTGCAATGATAATGTCGCTTGAGCGAGCCTTGAAGTGGTCTTGGACTGCGAATACTCCTGGGCATAATATGTCTGGATACCAGAAGCCTTGGTAATGGCAGAAATAATTCTCAGATGCCCAACCTTCCTCTTTTGGAAGGCTTGAAATGAGAATTTTGTACCTCTGGTAGCTACTCTCATTTTCTTCCTTCGGATCTGCCTCTGCCTCTGCCTCTGCCTCTGCCTCTGCCATTGTTGGTGTAATTGTTTTCAATTTTGTCAAGGGAGTTCCAACTTACACAACTGGTGGTGGTACCTACAAGTCTACAACCTTGGCCATTCTTGGGACTGCAAGGGTTGTTGCTTTTATGGATAGGCACTTGGGGCCATAGATTAGTTATCGCTATCGGTATTCAAAACTGATATGATACCGATTATAAGTCACGTTTCCTCTTATTTTTCTTTATTTGTCAAAATAATAATAATAATAATAATAATAATAATACATTTTTTTTTATTTTACTCCTATATCGATACTGATAATCAATCCCAATCGGTCAGGTATTTATTCAACGGTTAAAACTATTTTTTTTTTTTTTATTTTTAAACTCGAAACTAGTCCAAGTGGAAATTCAGAGGCTTCCATGATTGCAGGTTTTGATTCTCATAGCA
>NC_056563.1:28309963-28316789 GCF_013358625.1 Macadamia integrifolia | reverse complement strand
TTATTGCTAAAGAGAGTGCTGAATTTTTCCTTTTCATAAAAAAAAAGAAAAAAAGAGTTGAATTTTCCCGTATTATCCCCAATTAAGGATGTGAATTTGTAACCGAAACTGTTTACCAAAATCGAACCGATCCATTTACTCCGAAACCGCAAAACCATTTAGTAAATGGTGCGGTTATGGTTTCAAGTTTTACACGGCTGGAAAAGCCTGACAGCACGGTCACCATCATTGAATCCACCGGTTTGGATTAGGGTTCCGTTGACAAAGACGGCACCGGATGAGCACCAAGTATCGGTTTGAAGCATAAGGGCCCGTACAGAATTGTTAGCTACATTATACTCAGCGGAGTGAGCAGTGCAGTCATATTTGAGAGTAATATCACTGGATTCATTCCGGCATTTCCCATCAGGCAACGAGAGATTGGAAGCTCCGGTATCAGTGCGGTCGAAGACGACGGCGCGATCGTTGTTGAGCAGCTGCATGTGCATGGCTGATATGCCAATACTTTTCTGGACGAGGTCCCATGAGCCTTGTGGAGCTACTGATGTAAGGGAACTGAGAATGAGAAAGAAAGAGAAACAAAGAATGTGAGAAAGAGCCATTAAGGTTTAGGTTCAAGAAGAAGAAGAAGAAGAAGAAAGAAGGGTTGATGAGGGTTTGTATATGGGTTGGCTCTTTAAATACTATTTAAGAGGAAAGAAAGAAAAACAAGGCTGGGAGTTGAAAGCTGTCGACTTGAATCCTTATAGCCTTGCTGGGTTCCTTCTGTATGTTAATTAATGATTAGTTCATCCCTCCCTCTTTCTTTAACCTTACAAGAAAGATGGTTTTGTTATGATACTTAACAAACTTATGTTCTAACAACCCTAGCTCT
This sequence comes from Macadamia integrifolia, assembly GCF_013358625.1. Classification (NCBI taxonomy): domain Eukaryota; kingdom Viridiplantae; phylum Streptophyta; class Magnoliopsida; order Proteales; family Proteaceae; genus Macadamia; species Macadamia integrifolia. The sequence continues at coordinate 28,315,915 of NC_056563.1, read as the reverse complement.
CACTCTTTATAAAATAATGTTCATCTAGCATCTCGTGCGGGATCTCATTAGCCATTGGTTACCTCAAAGGTCAAAACTTGGATATGAATCTGTTCGTTACTTAATAAAAATTCTATTTTTTTTTTTTAAATAGGATAAAATTATTTGGAACAAAGTCTCTGCTCAAAGAGTCTCAAACTTTTCTATTTTTTCCTCTTCTGCCTACAAGAGAATCTCAATCCAAATTATTTTGTCTAATAAATTTATGCTTTTCTGACAACTCAATGGATGAGGCCGGCTTCTTTGCTGACTCCTTCCAAGCAAGACAGTTCATTTATCATTTTTATAATAAATTCAACACGGATTGATGTTTATTTAGAAGGAAAGGGTTCTTTGAGCAAGCGGGATGCCATACACACCCTCACATTGTTTATTTTCTTTCTTTAAAACGATTAATGTAATAATTAATGTTAAGACGCATAGTTTCAAAGAGCCTTTCCCTTTCTATTAATTTAATAATTTTTTTCGTTGTTTTTAAGACTGTTATGGATATGATAGAATGATTGGTTGGTATTGGTAGAATTTTGTACTCCATTGACTTCATATGAATTATAGGGTAAATGTTCATGGGTAGAATTTCTGGTTTTGTATACTTATTTGTGCCATGTTGACAAGTAATGTAGCGATCCGAATCATTAGATATTTAGGAATTAGAGCTTATGAATCATAGAGTGATTCCAAAATTGGGAGGACCTGAACACTCGTTTCTAGGTCACCCTAGCTGTGAGATCGCTCTATGATCCATAGACTCTATGGAAAAGAATCCTATCCGTGGGTGGGCCAGATATCAATTTTTAAATTGAAATTCAATTATGGGGAAATGAATGCTTTATGTTGGTGTGGCCCATGCGTCCAAATATAGAGGGTAAAAAAGTAATGCCCCCACCCCTATGAAACCCAACAAACCCACCATTTGTTTATGCCCATATGTTTTCCCTCATTGGACCCCTTGCTAACACAGGCCACGCAATCAGAAAGTATTATTTCCTTCAATTATACACCTGCCCAGGAATTGATATTTTCCTCTTGTATTATCAACCATTAATTTCTTCTAATAAAACTGTATCTCGATCTTAGAATTTTCAGTGCTTTTTTTTTTCTTGTCACGTTTCTTATTTTGTTTGATCTGAAACTTGATAAGTGTGTAAGGAACTTTGGGTCAATAAATCGACAAAAATTCAGCCCATGGAACATGTAACATGGCAAATACATTTATAAGACCAGGAATTTCCATGCACCTTCCAGACTAGGAATTCCATAACCGTAAATTCAATGGTTTAAGTCTTAATAAGACATAATTTTGACATAGGCTTTGAAACAAGTCTGTTATACATCTATTAACGGACCTATTAAGTTGCAATAAGGTTGAATTCGTCGTTGTAGGACATCTTGATTATCTTATGAGAATGATCATAACCTAGACTGTGTGTTTGAAGTGTTATAATACGTTTCCTGGCCTAGTACAATATCTATCAGATTCTATTTGAAATCATTGGTCTACCTGTCAGCCAAGGTAATATGGCTCATCAATTATGTAATCTATTTTATTGATTGGTACTAAGATCAAGTCTTAGACAAGTAGATATATCATTTTAACAGTCAGCACGGTAACAATGAAAGTGGCCTTTTTTCAAGTGAAATTATTTGGGAACATATGCCTGCTATGGATCCAATTCTCATATGAGATCGTATGTTTTTTTTTTTCTAAAATGAAATACGTTCCCTTGAAAACAAGAAGACGGCGCTGCTTGAAGAACAGCAACAACTCATTGTGCAGGCTGTCACCCTCCTTACTCCGTAAGGGGGCCGCTCCACTAGGGAGACTAGAAGGAATGAAAATTTTGACTTCTCATCCTTCAGTACACTTAGCTTCAATGGCAGAATTTTTTCCTTCCTTTCTCAATTTGATTACGCTAACTACACCAACTGGGCACGTTGGAAAGTAAAACATGATTACACTATCTGGGCATATTGGAAAGTAAACAGATGATCAAAAACAGTATCAGTACCATACATTAAGTCATTTCATGTTCCTAAAGTACCAAAATAAAATAAAAAATGGAAAAATCACTCCAGAATGACTTGCTCAAGGTTTAAATTTCCAAATGTTCATTTAGTAAACTCAAGATTCATCTAAATTTAATGGTTTGTTTGACCATGTGATCAATTTCAATTAGATCAAAACTTGACATGTGAGAAAAGATCTAGCTGCATAAAGATCAGCTAGATATTTATCAGCATGATATTTACCTGCATAAAGATTACTTCCTACAAAAAGGTTCACATCATCAGTAGGTATGCATATGGCATAAGATAATAGAAGTTTTCTTGGTTAACATTCTAGAAAACATACTGCTTCCGAAAAATCTCATTTTGTAAATTGTTGTTCCTTAATGACCTGATCTCCCCAAGACTTCAAACTTTTTGCCCAAAAAGAACAAGAATCATGTAGCTGCAAAACATAAAATGGCGAGAAGATGAAGAAAATAATGACAGTGACAATGAGTCTATTAAAACCGAAAATATTAAAACCATAATATCTAATGGCCATGGGTGAAAAACACTGCGGAATGATTTAATGCCTGCAGAAGCAGATCTGCAATACCATGTATGCTAGCTCTAGCTGATCCCCCAGCAAAACTCTTAACTATAGCTTCACCATATTGATCATACATGGTCATCTTTTATCATCTGATAAAACCTGACAGTGTGGTACTTCAGAACACAAAATGAAGTACTCCATGAAGGACCTACTCTGCATTAGTACTACGAGCATTGGAACAACCACTCTTAGGAGCATCCAAGTTTCACTGCAAATAAGAGGCAAATGAGAGAAAAGTCACATCAGAACCCAACTAATAAATCACCAACCTTAAATTCAAAGAACAACACAAGGGAGAAAAATAAATGATACCTAGCACTTTATCTGGGTCTCTTGGGTTCTCCCAGTTCTTCCTTGACCAAATGCTGATTATTACAAAACCTTGTCAATTACATACCTTCTATGAAATTGAGAGCAAAACAACCTAGTATTTTTTGTTTTTGTCATTAACACAAGTAAGAAGCTTTACTAGGAGGCTATTAAACACGTTCTATAATGAAGTTATCATCCATTGCCTTTGATCCTCTAAGAAAAAGCGAAGAATAATGAAAGAATACTAGTTACTATAGCAATTACGCATGACGATTGTACAAATCCTAGAAGTCTGATTTAAAACAAAATATATATAAACTACTCCACCTATACATCATTTATTTAAGAGACCAAAACAGTTAACACTAAATCAAGATTGTTGTTGTCCGATAAAGTCATAATGATAATAATAAAATGAAAAAGAAGAAGAGAGAGAGAGAGTCTCTCTCGGCCATAAGGAAGGAAGAAAAAGAATGAAATAAAAAGAAAGACTAGATGAGAGAAGGAAAAGAATGTACAGAGACCAGAAGAGACAAGAATGGAAGAGTTAGTGCAAGAGATGTGTGATGGGTTTGGATTCTTCAAGAGGTATGTAGAACTTTTAGTTTTGGATTTTTCAGAATTTTAGTTTTCTGTTTTAGAGTATTTAGAAGGAAATTTTAGAGATTAAGAAGTGGAAAAATAAGAGTGGCTGATAGAGAGTGAGAGGAGTGAAGTAGGGTGCATAGAACAAGGTTGTTGCTGGTCTGTAGCAGGCTCTGCCAACAGCCCGGGCTGCTTGCTACAGTGGTAGCCGACAGCAGCACCCTCTTACCCTCTCCATGGCTATGTGAGTAAAATATGAAGACACTGAACATAAAGGTTCCACAGGAATGATTTACCACATTATGTTAAGAACTCTGTAATTGGAATTGTATGTGAGTGAGTTATGTACAGCTAGATCTGTATGTTGGATGAGTTGATTTTTAAGAACACAAAACATAACAGAAAATAGAAAAAGAAAAGAAGAGGAGAAAGAAAGGAAGAAAGGAAGAAAGGAAGAAGATGAGAGGGATGGAAGATGTAAATAGGAGTGGGAAAAGGGTTGGTGCCCAGCTATGTGGCTAGGTTGCTACAAAGTTGAGTGCCCAGCTCCTCCCTCTTCCCTCTCAGTGTATGTCCAGAAGGAGTTGGGTTGGTAGAGTGAGAGATGTAAAATAGTACCCATTAAATGTATAACTCTCAATGGGAGATCAAGAATATGAATAATAAAAATAGTAATAGACCTTGATCTTTGACATGCTTTGAATATTTAACATTAGACTTTTATTAGCAGGGTTTTAAGTTCAAATTTATACTTATTTGCATTTGAGATATAAGGAGGTTAACATGACCAACAATGACTATTCTTGTTGGAACAATCACTGAGACCTCCTTAATTCCATCTAATTGCTTCAAGATCTTCTCAATTAGAGGAACTTCTGAAGAACAACAAAGACCCAACATATCAAATCTTTCTTTTTTTTTTTTTTTTTTTTTTAACTCGAAACTAGTCCAAGTGGAAATTCAGAGGCTTCCATGATTGCAGGTTTTGATTCTCATAGCAGGGGTGGATTTAGGAGGCAAAACTACGATTTAGGTTGTTGCCTATGGAAGGGTAACTTATTTCCTGAATTTCAGATTAAACCAATTAGGTATGGTGAATCTGCATCTCCAATCAGGTCAGTTTTGTGTTATTGTGAATAGCAGGAAGGGGGAAAAAATAGTAGCAGAACAAGTTAAATCACCTGCATGTAGAAGGAAGATATAAAACTGAAAGGAGAACAGAAAACAGAAATACAATCAATGAAATGGGATGGGAAGTTCATCCCTGATATGAATAGCTCACAGCATAATCGAAAGAGAGAGAGAGAGGAGTAGCAGAAAAAACACCAAGCACAACAGACAACCGTTCTTCATTAAAAAAAGATCTATATAGAAAGAAATCAATTCCAATAATCAAACCAGACCTAGTTTTGTACTAATCAAACGAAACAAGAATAGACCATCATAAGGAAATAGAGGAATCCACAGAGAACAATACCTGGAACTTTGAAGCAACCGATTACAGAGCTCCAAGATCATACTATTCCTCTACAAAGACAGCAGACGTTCTTCTTCAAGATTTCGTGCCACGGTGAAGGAATAAAAAGAAATAGAGAAGAGTTCCGTCTCAGCAGAAGGAAGAACCAGCAACAGCAGAGAATACAAACCCTCGGCGGAAGGAGAAGGACCTGCAATGCCGGTTCGATTGATTGAGAATCTCTCTTGAAGGGAGAAGGCCAAGAGACGTGGAGCAGTGAGGTATTACTAGGAATGAAAAGGGAGCCAATAAAGGATAGGGTTTTGGTGGCAGGAGAGAAACCCGCCCTGTTTTAATTTTCAGCGGGAACGGTTTTGCAGGAAATAATTCGCCCTGCAACGGTTTTGTCGTATATAATTAACTAGATACTACGGGCTAATTTATCCATAATATAAACTCATTAAATACTACGGATGTTTTAGTCCGTCGAAAATTTTGAACCTTATATAACGGTATTTTTATTCCATAGTATATATTATCAATTACCATGGAATTTCTTTTACGTAGTAAAAAAAGTGTAGCAATTGACCATTTTTCTTGTAGTGTTCTAAGATTTTTTATTCATTGATCATGCCTCATGTAGCAATAGTATTCCAATTAATCAATACACAAGAGAGGTTTAGGATTATCTGCTGATTTACGAAATGAAGAATCTTCTTAGGGAATTTAGATTTTGATCAAATTAGCATGCTAAAGGGAGGCCTGCAGCTACTTGGCAGAAAGAATTGCACAGGAAGCTAAGATCTGTCTCCATGCACGTGTAAGAATTCAAAACCCTAATGAGCAAACATGAGAGAGAGAGAGAGAGAGAGAGAGAGAGAGGGGAAGGGAGAGAGAAAGTGAGATCTGTAGATTAGAATTCTTTCCATAACCTACTGCTATTTATCTTGTAGCTTTT
>NC_056563.1:28279255-28308095 GCF_013358625.1 Macadamia integrifolia | reverse complement strand
CTCACAAAACAACATAGAACTCCTAGTGAGTATGGAATTTTTGCATACCGTAGCTCACCAATTGCACTGGACAGTTGTTGTTAAAAAATAAAATATCATTATGTCATTATCAAAGGTTCTCATGCACATTTTTGAAATGCAGGTGTAAAATGGCAGGATTTATCCTCATTAAAAAAAATGGTGTTACATGCAAAGAATAAAAAAAAAAGTTAGATTTTAACTTCTTTTTCGCCAACCTTGGTTACAAGTTATAGCAAGATTTCCCCTTAAGTAAATATGGGAGTGGGTTCTTGAGCAAAGTGACATAGGGGTATCGTACATGGAGGCAACCTAATAAGGGTTAACAAAATGGTATCGTACATGGAGGCAATAGGGTCATTTCATATGACAAGGAGAGAGATAGATACAAATGTGCTAGCGTACTATGCCCTAGTTGCTCAGCAAGCTTTGTCAAGAATTTTGTATGAGCTTAACTGATACCGATTGATCCATTGGGCCCAAGCAATTATAGTCCCACTCTAATTAGGAAACTCCTAGCTATTTCCATTATGGGAGTGGAATAGGGTTTTAGGGATTCTGTTATAAATAGAATACTGATGGTCCCTGCCATTACTTAACACCTTCATGGTTTTGGGAGCACTGTTTTCTCACAAGAGAAAATGCACAGAAAGAGAGAAAAAACCCTAAAGTAAGAGGCTACAGAACATCTCAGTAGAGGGACTTTACTTATGTAGTTCTTCATAGGAGTAATCTTCAAGCACATGGGACAGAGGTTCGTGATCAATACTCGTGGGGATTTTAAACTTATATACAGGTATTCCTTTACTCCCATTGATTATCATAGATGGGGCAAATCTATATGTTTTTGTGTTCTGAGATCTCAAAAATCATTGATCTTAGTTTAGGGACTACACCCATGGTTAATCTCTTTTATGATTCATGTATTCTAAACACTTTGGGTTGTTCATATGATTATATAGAGTAGAATTCCTAACAAACATTTTCCCAATAAATATATACACCTTTTATTGATGTGTCCAATTCCTCTCTCCACGTGCTAACTTCTCCACCCTATCTCACACCATCCACGGGGAATTTGGATCCATTGCACGTGCGTTGACCTAAACATATATATGAGGATTTAACACCTATTCCTTTTGCTTCCATATATATCCTCTTCACCCTTTTAAGAAAAGGATGGGTGTGGTCTTGCATTCCAAAGGTCTTAATTGCTGGTTAATCGGTACATAGTAAAACTAAATTATTATGTTAAAAAGATTCTAAATGACACTTTTATAAGTGTATTTAAAACTTTGACACATTTTAATTGCACTTTGTTTTATTCCTGTTTTTTGGGTAGAATACCTCTTCTTATTCCCAAAGTTTACAATAAGAGACCTTCTAAATGACACCTCCATGGGTGTATTCAAAACTCTTATAGTTGCCCATTGTCTTATTACCAAAAAATTAAAAATATCACTGGATTTGAACCCATATCCCCTCACTAGGTATATCTTGATGAACCAGGAATAAAAGATAATACCCAGGAGGTGCCAGGAAAGATGATTTTGGAGTTGTCACTGCCATAGCATAAGATGAGTTCGTCACTGCAATCACATTGCTACCACCCAACACCAACAGCCTCTGACTCATGGAGAACGAGTGTGTTGTGAAAGATGGAGCCACCATTGTCACCTCTATCATGTTCTTCTTCACCGAACCTGACACTGAAAACTTTAACACAAAACGTTGCCCATAACTTAGCTTAGTATATGACGCAGGGGCGATGATCGTAGGCCGTAGTGTCGAAAATTTCGAATCCAAATAAACCGGTGAGAATGCCTCTAAGCTTAATTCCGTCGGAAAAAGAACGCCGGTGAAGTTGTAGTACTGATGGGGATTGCTTCCTCCCACTAAAACTCGACCATCACGGAGTAAGATTGCAGTCGAGTGGTACATTCGTGGGATGGAAGATGGGTTTAGCATTTGGAAGCGAGACCCATTCGGGTAATCGGGTCGGTACAAAACTGGTGAAATACTGGATCTCTGCCAGATTCCCACTCTCCAAACCCCCTTCCGGCCCCGTTGATCATCAATAGTTGGCCGTTAGGGAGTAAGGCCATGTCTCCCATCACTCTAGCAAGGGGCATTGTCTCTATGGTCCATATTGGATTCGGGTCAGTAATTCGGATCCTCCCACATGTGTTTAAGGCTTTTATGAATCTCCCTGATTTGGCAGTGTCCTGCTTTGACTCCAATGGAGCTCCACCACAGATGAGGACCTCAGCTTCCATCGAAGAAGACTGTTGTAAGTTCTTTAGTGGGAGAAGAACTGAGGAGCCAGTGAAAGGGTAGGTCCGACGCTGATGATCCGGAATTACCGGGAAGGTTTTCATGACTGAGTTAGTGTTGTAGTTGAACAAGATTGCTTGATTGTTGGCGAAGATGAATAAGTTGCCATCCACATTGAGGTGAACAAAAGGGTAGAGATTACTCGTTTGTGTTAAGAATGGTAACGAATATACACCGTTGGTCGATGTTGATTTGGGATAGAACTCGTAATTGTTCTGTAATCTGCCGCCGATGACGATGACCCGTCCATCCGGTAATATATGATTCGTGGCATACCAGCGTTTTTGAATGAGTCCATTTGGAATCTCTTGCCAATCACAAGTACTACACGGCTTGAAAAGCCTAACAACACGGCTGCCGTCGTTATCTCCACCGGTTTGGATGAGAACTCCGGTGGCGGAGACGGCACCGGAAGAACACCAGGTATCGGTTAGGACCATAAGGGGTCGTATAGAATTGGTATGGATATTATACTCTACGGAGTGAGCAGAGCAATCATGTTTGAGGGCCTCGTCATTGTTATCATTCCGGCATTTGCCGTCGGGCAAGGAGATATTGGAAGGGCCGAAGTCGGTGCGGTCGAAGATGACGACACGATCGTTGTTGAGTAGCTGCATGTGCATGGCTGATATGCCAATACTTCGCTGGAGGAGGTCCCATTGACCTTGTGGAGCCACTGATGTAAGGGAGTTGAGAATGAGAAAGAAAGAGAAACAAAGAATGGAAGATAGAGCCATCAAGGGTAGCTCAGGGTGTTGCTCAGCTGGCCTAAGTTGAGGGTGTGTGATTGGGTTGGCCCTCTTTAAAATGAAAAATAAGGTTAGGGTTGGTTCTTCCTCTAATGATACAAGGTGAGCAGTTTAGAGAATGGACCACTTTGATCCACACAGATGGGATCCTGTGAATTCCATTTTGTTAAGAACCCAACAAGCTTGTGCTCTTCTCACCACCCCAAAAGGGGTCCATGTTACATGTTGTGCTTTCATTAGTTCCTGGAAGGTCAAAACTGGGATGAGTTCGGTGCTTATTTAAGAGAATTTTATTTCCTGTATTCCTGGAAGGGGAGGGGAAAACAAAAAGACTGAAACCTAAAATTACTCTTTAGGTCGCATGAAAAATATGTAAGAGATTGATACGCTGTAAAAAAAAGGAACATGGGTCAGATTTTTATACGAGAATCAAATTCATTCAATCTGATTCACATACATAGAATCCACAACTTCAATGTGTGTGAATCAAGATTGTACAAAGACTATTCTTATATGAGAATCTGATCCACTCTTGCAGAAAGAGGGAATTATTCAATTGGTGTTGATTCACATAGAGATGAGTCTACCAATTAAATGGAGAGAGAAGGGGGAGGGGGACATTTATACAACACCAACATTTATGCTTTTCTAACGACTGAAATCGATGACCCATAAATGAAAAAAGATGATTCCAGCAAAGGTGGAGATTTGTAAGCAACTTACACGTGTGCGGTTGACCGCCCATGGAAGGTAATTCATTAGCCATGTTCAATATTCATTCGGTCCATGAATATTTTGTTTTCTAAATGCTATAAATGGCATGATATAATGGTCCATTAATTGGTATTGGTAAAATTTTGTGTTTCTCTTAACTTCATTTCCACACATATACACCCATATATGTGATATGTTCCCTATCTAACGGATATACCAAATCTTGAGCATTTATTTGTGCCACATGGATAAGTGATGTAGTAATCCCGAACATTGGATATCTAAGAACGGTGTAATGTAGCATTTTTCCCTTTTATTTTCAATCATCCATTTTTCTAATTTTTCTAATGAAGTTTCATTTTTTCCACAAATCCAATGATTTGTTTTGCCACGTGAGCTACTATTTGAATCGAAACTTGACGTGTAGGAAGAGAATATTGAGATCTACTTGATGCAGATCAAATAGATGAATAGTTGTGAACAAACAGGTTAGCTGGAGTAGGGGTGTCAAGCAGTCGGGCTGGGTCGGTCTTGGTCGGGCTTAGTTGGGCTGGGTCGGTCTTGGTCGGGCTTAGTTGGGATTGGCCAATTTCTAGGACTGCACTGTGAACACCCGTTTAGCTAAACGGGCTTAGCTAGCTCGACATTATACGATTGATAATCAGGCCAGTCAGTCTTGGGCTCTAATCGGGGCTGCCATAAACAGGCCATAATTGAGCCTTATTCAAGCTATAGACCCATTTAACTTTAGACTTGCTTTAAAAGGGTTCTCTTTAAAATTGTCTCTTAAATGTGATTAAAGAGAAATTCCAATAAAATGAGGCAAAGATAGGCATGACAAAGAAAGATCACACAGTTAAAATGGATTAAGTCAAAAATGGGCATGCCAAAAGGAGGGCCGCAACTACTTAAGTAGCAAGAATTGCACAGGAAGTAAAGATTTGTCTCTATGCACGAGTGAGAATTCAAAACCTTAATGAGCAAATGAGAGAGAGAGAGAGAGAGAGAGAGAGAGAGAGAGAGAGAGAGAGGACTCTCCTAAAACGTAAGGAAGGGAGAGAGAAAGTCAAATAAATATTGTGCTGGTTCTAATGGAAGTAGAAGTAAGTTGGTCAACATTTGGAATTATGGTACATGTTCAGAAAGTTTAAGAATTAACATTGGCATTTTTGCTTGGAGGGTTTTCATATTTCAAGCATCCTAGATTGGCTAGAATGAAACTCTACTAGCCTTAAAGCTTATTCATTGGGTAGTTTTGAAGTTTTTATGAAGGGGAAAGGAGAGTTCCTAAATGGAAGAGTATGCTAGAAATTCAGCCTTTTTATTTTCTATATGTATTAGCACTACATATTAAGTTGTCCTAGGATTTTCCTTCTAAGAGATTTTGGCTTGTGTAGCAATCAGAATACTTATCTAACAAAAATTTTGGACATAGACCAAATAGGATCCAATTAATCTCAATCCTAGCTATTTTGTGGTGATTTAGCTAAGTACATTCCTAGCAAACCAACATCATATAATTTCTGCTCAATGATGAGTTAACATTTTTTGTGGTTGTTATTGTAAACACCAACAAATACGAAAATAAACAAATACAGATCTACACAAGACACAGAGATTTTAACGAGGTTTACACACTGATATGGTGTGCTATGTCCTCAAGCGAAGAAGAAGATGTTTCACTATATAGAAGAGATCTTACACCTAAACAACGGCGAGAAAACTCGCTTTGAAACCCTAGCTCAAAAAAAACTTTCAAATTACAATTGCTTGCTCAACAAGACAATAGTACATTATATATTCTTCCAAGTCATGGGTCAATCAATGGATCGCGGTCGATCGGGTCGAACCTTCTGAGCCAACCCCTCTGTTTTCATTACAGATCTGAAAAATAAAAATAAAAATAAAAAATTTGAGTCTACCAAAATATGTCAGAACAGATCATTCTTCAAAATGGGTCAAGAATTCGAAACAAACTTAGCAGAAATTTATCCAAAACATTAAATATATAGTATTGGTTGACACGAAGATTATAATGTTTTGTATTAAACATCAATTTGATGTTTCTAAGACTGATGAAATACCATCACTAAACCTCATTTTCTTCTACAAATGATTTGGAGGTATTTCAATCCACCTCAACCTCTCTGCCACTTATCCCAACAAAAAACTTAGCTGAGCTAGTTCCAACAAAACATGCTTTCCAATCTTATATCATTGTAAGCCACACGAAATTATAATGCGTACTTACTATCTAATCCAAGAACATTCAAGTATCATGGTGTTCTGATGCGGTGTTTCTCATTATATAAATATATAAAGGTATTGTATCAAATTTTTTGTATGCAATTAAAATTGCAATTTAATTAGAATTGTCATGAATCTGGGTGGAAAGTGACTCACAATCAGTGGCATAGTGTATTGAACCCAACCTTAGCTGTCGAGTTGCCATGTTTAAACAAAGTTTTATACAAACTTCACAAGCTCCACCAAGGCCCCAATATTAGAAAGTTAATTCTTTAGTCACCAGAACTAGTATCATGGTGTGAGATGAGGTTGGAAGGTACAGCCCAATGGATAGGATCCAAAGTCATTTAAATTTGCAATAAATTTCACAAAAATGACTAAGAGAGAGAAATAGATCGCATCTCAATATCCTTATGCAAATCATATCCAAGTGACTTGTAAGTACAAAGTTCTACTCTTGGTTAGATTGTTGATTGATTTCATATTCTTTTCACTTGTTTGTCTTAAAAATAACGATTGATTGATTTGTTTAATTCTCTATGAGGTCAACTCCCCTTTGCCCACACCCCTAAGATTTTTTTTTATTCTCTCTTGCATAGGACACATTTGTTGAGGTGTAATGACTTTTTCTTATCTTTTAAGTTGGTAATCAAGAGAAGAAAGGGAAAAAATAAAAAAAATAAAAAAAATTGTACTAATTTCTTGGCTATAGAATTTATTATTGTGTTTGGTATGTCATAAACCAAGAAAAGATTCTTTATTTTTTAATATCAAAATTCACCTTGGGAATAGTAAAGTCTTCTTCTATTGCCAAAAAAAAAAACCTCTTACCTAACAGCAAACACACAAGAAAACATAGGAAAAGAAAAGAAAATAATAGATGATGTACAGCAATCTACCCTGACATTTGCCTATATTACATTTCCCCCCCCTAAAAAATTGTTTATTACATTTAAACCCAAAAATTTAACACAGTAAGAGAGGTGTTAATTTAAGAATACAAAAGATAGAATAACCCTTCTTCTTCTTGTTCTTCCTCCCGCCCTAAAAATATAATTGTTCATTAACGAAACTAAACTAAAAATAAAAGTTCAAAATCCAATAGATGGAATTATTATATCAATGGTTATTCGTAAATGCCTTGCACCATGGCTAGGCTTATAACCTTCCTCTATGATCTTCTCCATTAGCCTTTGTGTCACTTGAAGTTTTATGTCATTGTCCTTGTTAAGCTTGAGACTGGCTTCCTTCAATAACATTTCCACTATCTCCTTTATATGAGATTTTTTCAATTGCTTAAAAATAATGATAGCACTCAACCTATTGATGAATTCTGGTCGGAAATGAGTTTTGAACTCACATACCACTATGTCCTTAATCGGAATCAAATCGTTTGCCAAAGTGAATGTCATTATTACGAGCGTGTTCCGAAAATCCACTATCCGGCCTTGTCTATCTATGAGCCTTCCATCAAGCAGAATCTGATACATGATGTCAAAACATCAGGATGAGCCTTCTCTATTATATCAAAGAGTACCACACTGTGGGGATAGTGACGAACAGCTTTAGTCAGCTGCCCACACTCATCGTACCCACTGTAGTTAGGGGTGACCCAGTAAGCTACAGTGGAAAGCCCAAATCCCTCACTTATGGGTGCGAACTTTTATTTTCAATTTAGTTTCATTTGTGAACAATTATATTTTTAGGGTGGGAGAAAGAAGAAGAAGAAGAAGGAAGAAGAAGATGGAGGGTAATTCTGCCTTTTATATTCTAAAATTAACACCTATCTTAAGATGTTAGATTTTTTGATTTAAATGTAATAAACGATTTTTTAGAGGAAAAATGTAATATAAGCAAACGGGAGGCTGATGTAAATTACTCCAAAATAATTAAAGAGACATACTTCTTTTTCTATTATATTCTTTACTTCCTTTTCTAGATTTTTTTTTCATTTCTTTTGACTACCAACACAAGTTCACAACCCAGAAAAATTAGCATAATCTAATTGCTTGTACCGGTACACTTTATTTTTTTATTTTTTGGGTAGAAACATGTATCATTCATTCCTTTTCTGTTCAACAGCCGTGCCCGTCAGAAGCGTCCTCTATTATTTTCCGATGGGAAGAAGAACTGGAGGAAGTGAAAAATCAAGCAATCAAGCTCTAGCATACCACTTCTTCTTCTTTTTCTTCGTCTACTTCTACTTCTGTTTCTCCATCTGCTCCTGATGCTTGCTTGAGAAAAGATTAATAGAGAGCATCAAGAGAGTAGCGGCGGTAGTACTGGTCCTGGTGGACCTTATTCAATCGGGGCTGGAGGTATATGGGGAAAACGAAGATGATGAACCACAGCAGCAAGACGAGGAAGTGGATGAACTTCAGGCCATGTTGGATTACAAGGTGAAGTCTACGTGGCTCGAAAGTCGCTTTCTGAGCTCAACTCTCCACCCCCCATCCCACTGATGATCCTCTCCTAGCTCCAATCTACGATGACCATTCGTATTATAATCACAGAGCAATCCCGGAAAGGCCATTTACGCACAGACGGAAGCATCTTCATCGTCTGCTGCCGCTGCCCCCTCCTCCTCCTCCTCCTCCTCCTCCTGTAGCTGTAGAAGCAAGGGCTGGACTGGTCGTACTAATGGCCTCTCAGGAAACGGGATCTGACTGGCCCATATAGGGAGTGAAAAGGGAGTGAAGAAGATCGGTTGGGGAGACTGAGCAGCAGCAGCCGCCACCCCGTGAGAGAGGAGTGCCTCTGCGGTTCAGTGTCATTGGCAACACGGCACCCACGAATTTATAATATCTCCAGGGGACTGTGGGGTCATATATTTTTATGTGGGCCTCCATTCACCATATAATCGTGATGGGCTAAGGCAAGGATACCTAACTGTGTTGGTTCGTACAGTTAGGTATCCAATGAAGTTTACCCCAAAAAAGAAAAAAATGGTATCCAATGAGGATGTGGTAATACCGTAACAGTGATAAATGAGAAAAAGATGATTCATAATAGTGATCATTACTTCTAGGCTAAAGCTCTCATAAGACAAATGATTTTGCACCAATAAGTGATAGTGAGATATGTCAACTCGAACCTATAACCAGCCGACTCAAACAATAATGGGACAAAGACTTCCTTCCACTAGATTGTCAACCTTGTTGGTCATGCATTTCCATTTTAAGTTGAAATGAGATGGACCAAACCTTGTTTTGATCTTTCCTTAATGATGCTCCACCTTGTTTTGATCTTTCCTTTAATGATGCTCCATCTTATTATTCATTCGACCCACATGACATGGACCCACATAAAAAGGAAATATGACATCCTTTACTAATTTGGAGGGGCATTAGATTAGTACAGGACACATATCAGATCCTACATTAAGAAAAAAGGATGAGAGAGAAAGTGCAAGTGAGGCAAGAAAACAAGGAAAGGACTCCCCTTCCAAGTAAAGCATAAAAGGAAAACCCAGGCCAAGTTGGCCAATGCGCCACCGCCTTGAGACTTGTAATTTCTCCATCATTATCATCGCCCTGTACTTTTTTTGAAACCCTAATTCAGGTTGTGCAATGCGATTGGGATTGCAAGATGGGTATCGGCTGATCACGGATACCCATCCCAAATTTTCAAATGGTTAAGAATCCTATTTGAAATTATATTTTAAACTACTGGCCTACATGTCAAATTGTATATGAATAATTTTTCTAGTTCACTACATGGGGAATTAAATGCGTTGGATCCGACTGAGATCAATTGATTACTAGCCTGATATAGTTAAAGTCTATTTAGGGTCTGTTTACTAATCCTGACATGTTTGAATACCGATTGTATCTCATTTAGAACTTGATTATAATGGAAAAAAATCGTTTGCAATTCCGATCTTGTACAATTCCATGAAATACCACCTTCGGAATTACAGACGATTTCAACCCGATTATAATCCGTTTTCAGATAAATATGTCATCAGCCATTTAAAGCCAGATTAAATCATAGCTTTTCAAAGTCTTCTTAATACACAAGTCTGCAGCAGAGAAAATATCTCACAAATTTAGATCATAAAGAAGGTGGTGTGAGTAATTATATGGTTCTAAAAGTACTGAGGTACCGAAGATCTGATGACTAATAAACAAATGGACCCTACCCAAAATATAAATATATATATATATATATATATATATTTATTTAATAAACAAATGGATACCATTTTTAAACTAGAAAAAATGTTCCTTTTAAAGATCAATTTTCTTCAAACAAATTCAATTAGCAGTTTGTTGAGAGATAATACTCAATGGAACACTTGGGTCTAGCTGGCCGCAAACCATTTGCAAGGTTCCATTCCGAAAATGGTAAGGATGGAGATTCTTCCCAAACTAGTGATCCCAATCACTCTTCCATGCCATCGTCTTCTTATTGATCCTCAATTTCACACTCTCACGATCAAAGGTGTATGTGTCATGCAATAACCCACATGGATCAGTGGGGAACCCATTATTCAAATCCTCAGGTTTCCAAGAACTTGTATCATTATATTTTATTGCATGTAGGAGCTACTGATCAGTTCTACTTTTTACATACCTGAGAAGTTTAGAGGGATAAAGCTTCCCTCAAATCCAAGAGAAAAAATGATAAATGAACAAGAAAAAGAAAGGATCCCAATAAATCGAACCCCAAGAGTTTTAACACCTCAAAATTATAAAGAAACCCTAATAGGATTCCTAGAAGTCATGTGAGAATAAGGTTAATCTACTTGGATTTCCCTTGGCGTGGTGGAAAGTGAGAGAGAAATAGAAGTTAAATGTTTCCTTGGGAGTAAGCAATCCGAAAACCCCCTGCCCTACTCAAGTTCTCTTAGCCTAACCCTAAGGCTGAATTAGGATATCTCAGCCTAGGCCCAGCCCTGTCAGATTCATCCCAATCAAGTCCAACCTTGATTGGCCTTGATTGAACCTGGATGAGCAAACTAGACTATGTTGACCCTAACAACAACAACAACAACAATCATAACATTATTCCAACTTAATGGAGTCAGCTACATGGATCCGATATGGAAAAAAGAAAGTAAAGAAGCAAAATAGAGGTTAAAAAGAAGAAACTTGGAAGATAATAGAAGAAGGTATAGCAATATAGAAAGACGCATCATGGAAACATCCCCTATAGGGGGTCTGCAACACGGGTCCTTGCTCTCCACGAAACTCTATCCGAAGTCATACTAGGGTTGAGCCCTACACTTTCCACATCGTTTCGGACCACTTTGTTAATAGTCATCTTTGGCCTACCCCTACCTTTTCTAGCTCTCTCCAAATGAATCTGATCACTCTTCCTTACTGGAGCCTCCATAGGTCTTCGTTGAACATGATCATACTACCTCAATCGGCTCTCACGAAGTTTGTCATAGATTGGTGCAACCCCCAAATCATTTATAATACGTTCATTCCTTACCCTATCTCTCCTGGTCTTGCTACACAACCCTTTCAACATTCTCATCTCCGCAACACTCAGTGTATTCAAAGTACTCTTTCTGACTGCTCAACATTCCGCTCCATACGTCATAGCTGGGCGAATAACTATCTTGTAAAATTTTTCCTTGAGTGTAACAGGCATTCTTTTGTCATATAACACTCCCGACGCATCTCGCCACTTCATCCACCCAACCTTAATCCTATGGGCAATATCATCCTCTATATCCCCCTCTTTGTCAATGATAGACCCCATGTATTTAAAACAATCCCTCCGGGGTAATTCCTGTTTCCCAAGCCTCACCACTCCCTCCCCTCCCATAAAATGACTAAACTGTCACATCATATATTTTTTCTTCATTCTACTCAACCTATAAGTAAGGACGTAGGACTTGATTCCAAGCTCGATCTCCATAGCTCTAGATTAGTATTAGTTCCATCCACAGTTTCATTTATCAACACAATATCTTCAGTAAATAGCATACACCATGGAACCGAGTCTTAGATGTGCCTGGTTAGTCATCCATAATGAGTGCAAATAAGTAAGGACTTAGAGCAGATCCTTGTTGTAACCCAATTGTGATTGGGAATTCGTTACATTGTCCCTCTATCATTACTCGTCACTACTCCCTCGTACATATCCTTGATTATATATACATAGTTGATTGTACCTCATCTCTTCTCTAGGACTTGCCAAATTAGCTCTCTGGGTACTCTGTCATAAGCTTTCTCTATGTCAATAAAGACCATATGAAGGTCCTTTCTATGGGCTCAAAAACTTTTATAAGTCTCCTTGAAAGGTAAAAAGATTCTATTGTGGATCTCTATGGCATAAAATCAAATTGGTTCTCTGATACCTTGGTTTTCTTTCTTAGGTGGACTTCAATAACCTTTTCCCATAGTTTCATAGTGTGGCTCATAAGTTTTAAGCCTCTATAGTTATTGCAGTTTTGGACATCCCCTTTGTTCTTGTAAATCGGAACCACAATGCTTCTCCTCCACTCATCCGGCATAGATTTTGTACTCAAAATTTTGTTAAACAGCTTGGTTAACCAAGTCACTCCAAATCTTTTCAAGCTCTTCCATACTTCGATTAGAATCCTATACGGTCTCATAATTCTGCCTATATTCATCCTTCACATGGTCTCTTTAACCTCGATTTCACCAACTTGCAATAAATGCCCATTAGGTGTATCAGCTTCATGGCTACCCCCCTCCACATCTGGGTTCACCCTATCAGTCACAGTATCTCTATTTAGTAGGTTACAAAAATAATCACTCCATCTCCTCATAATGTCTTCATTCTTTACCAGCACTCTACTATCCTCACTTTTGATGCATCTGACATGATCCAAATCCCTGCTCATCCTTTCTCTTATCTTAGCTATCCTATAAATCTCTTTATCTCCCTCATTTGTATTAAGGTTTTCATGCAGATCATCATATTTCTTTACCCTAGTTTTCCCCATAATCTTTTTAGCCTCATTTCTAGCTATGTGATATCTTGTTCTATCCTCAGGCTCGTTAGTCCTCTACCAAGTCTTAAAACAATCCTTCTTAGTCTTAATGGCGGCCTGGACCTTGTTGCTTTACCATCAGGTCTCTCTAGGGGTACGTCTTCTACCCTTTGTTAAACCTAGGACCTCTTTAGCCACCTCCTTAATGCTAGTCATCATTGCAGTCCACATCTCGCTAGTATTTTCCATACAATTCCACGTGTCGCATTCAATCACTTTATTAAAAAAGGATTTTAGGGGTACTCCGTGTAGTTGCCTCCAATTTATTTTTAAGGTATAAGTGCATCACCTTCTTATGTTGCCTCATACTAAACTGCATATCCATGACTATCAGTCGATGTTGTGTCGTTAAACTCTCTCCTGATATAACCTTACAATCTTTATCAAGGATTAAAGTATCGGTATCGGTCGCCATATCGGTCGGTCAAAATTAAGATACGTATCGGAGGGTATCGTATTGTATCGGAGATACGCTAAGATACGCTAAAGATATGCACATAAATGGATAGGGAACATATTTTTATACACTTTTGCATAAAAAATAGTTAAAAAAAGCTATATATAACATGTAAAATGCATAAATACTTAAGTAGAGGGTATCATATTGATAGACAAATATATTGAGTTGAAAATGTTCAAAATGATGAGGTTTGAGTTTCTTACAGTTTTTTCTTTTCTCATTGCCATTGCCACTGTGATGAGTGCCGTGAAGAGTATCGTGGTGGTTCAAATCCTTGGCTAGGACCTTCTTCTTTAATAGGAGCAACTACGATGATATTCTGCACTTGTCGAATATATGCACAATATTTACCCCAGTCGAAATATTTATGGTAGTGGGTCTCCCATTCATTGTAGAAAAATTAAATTTTTTTTATAGAAGTTGTAGATTAAATATTTTTAAAGAACATATAAAAAATCAACAAAGTGTGGACCAATATATTTGAGTAGATCTAAGAAATAAATAAAAAATTGAAACACTCACTTTTTTGGGGAAAGAAATGTGGGTTTCATTTGAAATCATGTATTTAGTAATTATAAGTTATGACATTATTTTTAAGAGTTGAATGAACTAAATTTTCTGAAAAAAAAAAAATTTGGAGATTTTTTTTTAATTAATTTCGGAATAAAAAAATAAAAAAAATAATTTTTTGAGAAAAATCAAAAATTTCCATGGAAGTTGTAGAACACTTGTTTTTACATAACATATAAAAAATCTAGAAAATTGTTGGTGAGAGTGTGAAGTGTTTGTTTCAAACAACAAAAAATTCACACTTAAGTAGCCGTATCGTACCGTATCGGTACGATACGGCTCGATATTGCACGATACGGGACTGATACGTACCGATACTCTCGGGAATTTTTAGATTTTCAAAAGTTCGTATCGTAGAGTATCGTACGTATTGGTACCGATACGGTACGACACGATACGATACGTACGATACGCCGATACACAAAAAGAGGCCCAAAATTCTCCGTAGTATATCGGTATGTATCGTGCCGATGCCTATGGATACGGATACGTATCGGCCGATACGGCACGATACGCACCGATACTTAAAACCATGATNTTCAAATCCTCAGGTTTCCAAGAACTTGTATCATTATATTTTATTGCATGTAGGAGCTACTGATCAGTTCTACTTTTTACATACCTGAGAAGTTTAGAGGGATGAAGCTTCCCTCAAATCCAAGAGAAAAAATGATAACTGAACAAGAAAAAGAAAGGATCCCAATAAATCGAACCCCAAGAGTTTAACACCTCAAAATTATAGAGAAACCCTAATAGGATTCCTAGAAGTCATGTGAGAATAAGGTTAATCTACTTGGATTTCCCTTGGAGTGGTGGAAAGTGAGAGAGAAATAGAAGTTAAGTGTTTCCTTGGGAGCAAGCAATCCAAAAACCCCCTGCCCTACTCCAGTTCTCTTAGCCTAACCCTAAGGCTGAATTAGGATATCTCAGCCTAGGCCCAGCCCTGTCGGATTCAGCCCAATCAAGTCCAACCTTGATTGGCCTTGATTGAACCTGAATGAGCAAACTAGACTATGTTGACCCTAACAACAACAACAACAACAATCATAACCTTATCCCAACTTAATGGAGTTGGCTACATGGATCCAATATGGAAAAAAAAAAAAGTAAAGAAGCAAAATAGAGGTTAAAAAGAAGAAACTTGGAAGATAATAGAAGAAGGTATAGCAGTATGGAAAGACGCATCATGGAAACATCCCCTATAGGGGGTCTGCAACACAGGTCCTTGCTCTCCACGAAACTCTATCCGAAGTCATACTAGGGTTGAGCCCTACACTTTCCATATCGTTTCGGACTATTTCGTTAATAGGCTTCTTTGGCCTACCCCTACCTTTTCTAGCTCTCTCCAAATGAATCTGATCACTCTTCCTTACTGGGGCCTCCATAGGTCTTCGTTGAACATGATCATACTACCTCAATCGGCTCTCACGGTGTTTGTCATAGATTGGTGCAATCCCCAAATCATTTATAATACGTTCATTCCTTACCCTATCTCTCCTGATCTTGCCACACAGGCCTTTCAACATTCTCATCTCTGCAACACTCAGTTTATTCAAAGTACTCTTTCTGACTGCTCAACATTCCGCTCCATACGTCATAGCTGGGCGAATAGCTATCTTGTAAAATTTTTCCTTGAATGTAATAGGCGTTCTATTGTCATATAACACTCCCGAAACATCTCGCCACTTCATCCACCCCACCTTAATCCTATGGGCAACATCATCCTCTATATCCCCTTCTTTATCAATGATAGACCCCATGTATTTAAAACAATCCCTCCGGGGTAATTCCTGTTTCCCAAGCCTCACCACTCCCTCCCCTCCCATAAAATGACTAAACGGTCACATCATATATTTTGTCTTCGTTCTACTCAACCTAAAACCTCTTGATTCCAAGCTCGATCTCCATAGCTCTAGATTAGTATTAGTTCTATCCACAGTTTCATTTATCAACATAATATCATCAGTAAATAGCATACACCATAGAACTGAGTCTTAGATGTGCTTGGTTAGTCAACCATAATGAGTGCAAATAAGTAAGGACTTAGAGCAGATCCTTGTTGTAACTCAATTGTGATTGGGAATTTGATACATTGTCCCTCTATCATTTTGACACTCGTCACCACTCCCTCGTACATATCCTTGATTATATCTATATAGTTGATCGTACCTCTTCTCTTCTCTAGGACTTGCCAAATTAGCTCTCTAGGTACTCTGTTATAAGCTTTCTCTAGGTCAATAAAGACCATATGAATGTCCTTTCTATGGGCTCTAAAAACTTTCATAAGTCTCCTTAAAAGGTAAAAGGCTTCTATTGT
Source organism: Macadamia integrifolia (assembly GCF_013358625.1). Classification (NCBI taxonomy): domain Eukaryota; kingdom Viridiplantae; phylum Streptophyta; class Magnoliopsida; order Proteales; family Proteaceae; genus Macadamia; species Macadamia integrifolia. The sequence continues at coordinate 28,291,713 of NC_056563.1, read as the reverse complement.
GGATCTCCATGGCATAAAATTGAATTGGTTCTCTGATACCTTGGTTTTCTTTCTTAGGTGGACTTCAATAACCTTTTCCCATAGTTTCATAATGTGACTCATAAGTTTTAACCCTCTATAGCTATTGCAGTTTTGGACATCCCCTTTGTTCTTGTAAATCGGAACCCCAATGCTTCTCCTCCACTCATCCGGCATAGATTTTGTACTCAAAATTTTGTTAAACAGCTTGGTTAACAACGTCATTCCAAATCTTTTCAAGCTCTTCCATACTTCGATTGGAATCCTATACGGTCTCATAACTCAGCCTATATTCATCCTTCACATGGTCTCTTTAACCTCGATTTCACCAACTTGCAATAAATGCCCATTAGGTGTATTAGCTTCATGGCTACCCCCTCTACATCTGGGTTCACCCTATCAGTCACAGTATCTCCATTTAGCAGGTTACAAAAATAATCACTCCATCTCCTCATAATGTCTTCATTCCTTACCAGCACTCTACCATCCTCACTTTTTATGCATCTGACATGTTCCAAATCCCTGCTCATCCTTTCTCTTATCTTAGCTATCCTATAAATCTCTTTATCTCCCTCATTTGTATTAAGGTTTTCATGCAGATCATCATATTTCTTTGCCCTAGCTTTTCCCATAATCTTTCTAGCCTCATTTCTAGCTATGTGATATCTTGTTCTATCATCAGGCTCATTAGTCCTCTGCCAAGTCTTAAAACAATCATTTTTAGTCTTAATGGCGGCTTGGACCTTGTTGTTTTACCATCAGGTCTCTCTAGGGGTACGTCTTCTACCCTTTGTTAAACCTATCTTTAGCCACCTCCTTAATGCTAGTCATCATTGCAGTCCACATCTCGCTAGTATTTTCCATACAATTCCACGTGTTTCATTCAATCACTTTATTAAAAAAGGATTTTATGGGCACTCCGTGTAGTTGCCTCCAATTTATTTTAGGGTATAAGTGCATCACCTTCTTATGTTGTCTCATACTAAACTGCATATCCATGACTACCAGTCGATGTTGTGTCGTTAAACTCCCTCCTGATATAACCTTACAATCTTTATAAAGCAGTCTATCGGATCTTCTAGTCATAAATAAATCAATTTGGCTTGCATGCACTCCACTCTTATAAGTAACTAAATACATTTCGTTTTTCTCAAAAAAATGTATTTGCAATGCAAAGGTCATGTGTTATTGCAAATTCCAACACTGAAGTCCCCTCTGCGTTCCTCTCCCCAACTCCATATCCTCCATGCACATCTTCGTAGCATCTATGATCCTTGCCCGCATGATCATTAAGGTCCCCACCAATAATAATTCTCTCCTCCTGATCGAGACCCTGCATCATTTCATCCATATGCTCCCATAATTGTACCTTAACCCTGCCATCAAGCCCTTCTTGGGGCGCGTAATCGCAAACTATGTTAAAAATCTCATCCCCAAGCACCAGTTTAATGGCGAGAATCCTATCTCCAAGTCTCTTAACATCCACAATGTCATTTTTAAGATCTTTATCAACTACTATTTCCACTCCCCCTCTCCCACATTCATTTCCCAAGCACCATAGCTTGAAATCGTCCAACCCCTTAGCTTTGCTACCTTTCCATCTCGTTTCTTGAATACATGCAACATTAACCATTATTTTCCTGATAACATCAATCAACTCCATACTCTTATCCGTCAGCAAACCAATGTTCCATGATGCAAATCTAAATCTACGCTTAACCACAAGATTAGAACCACAAGACATGCTATAATTGATAAAAGATAAGGGTTAGTCAAGAAAAATGTAGTGAAATAATCTAAATAGTATCCATGCAAGAGTGATTGGCTATGTATATATATACGGTGCCAACTGACCCTAGATGAACCTAATTAATTAGGGTTATGCTGACCTTGATTGACCATATATAGCATCCCCTATATTTCCATTTGAATGGAAGTGGGGGGAGAGAAAGAAGGAAACATCATTCATCCGTTCATTCTCAAACTTTGAAAACCAACGATGAGATATTAAAAAAAGTAAAGATAGATGTGAGTGGTGGGTCTCAAAATGTATTGATGGTGAATGGAGATATTTTAAAAAATATGACATTTATATGTTAATATACTAATATAATACATAGGGTCGGGTTAGGCGGTTCAGCCCGACCCAGCCCAACGCAACATTGGACATGTAATTCCAGCCCAGGCCTGCTCCACGGGCTGAAAGGCTGGGGCGTGCTCGGGCAAGTTGAGCTTTTCTGACACCCTATAAGAGAGAGAGAGAGAGAGAGAGAGAGAGAGAGAGAGAGAGAGAGTATAACTTTGTGTCGGATTTTGCTGTTTTAAGTCGGAATATGCTCCCAGGATTCCCTGATTCTAGTCCATACCAGATCAACATTCTTTATTACAGGTTTAAACGGTTCTTGATTCTAATCCAAACCACATCAACAAACTCTTTATTAATCATCAATCAGACAGGTTCTCACTGATCAATTCACACCAATTCTACATATTATTCTATTATAAAAACTATTATTAAATTCGTACAAAAAAAATTTATTATATTGATCTGACTCTGTGAAACTTGTTTTTATTCTCTTGGGCAGAATTATGCAATAAGAGAGGAGAAATCCTGCCAATTTGGCATAGAAAACACCCACATATATAGCCTTTGCTTTGAGGAACAGAAACCTCTTTCTCACAGTCCGGTTGAAAACAGGGGCTTTATCCCAACCGAGATTAAAGATAAACCCTAGCCTGGACCAGTGAAATCGGATCAAAATTTACCAGTGAAATCAGACCAAAATTGATCGCAAGTCTGAATTGAATCGAACCAATTTCGTATTGATTTAGTTTTGGATTGAAGTATTGTAGAATCAATTGAAAATCGAACCACATTGAAACCGATTCAAATTGCACCGAACATTAAGAACCAAACGAATCAAAAGTAAAGGTAAATTGATTGAAAGCTTCATTAAAAAGAACCATGTGGTCACTCTTTCAATTTTCCTATATAACTAACATGTTATAATCGCTATATGAGACTACTTAATTTTCAGTGTTGACAAGATGAAGAGTGTTATCTTTTTATGTTGTACAACTACTGAACACCAATTCAACAAATAAATTCAAACAACTTCCATGAATGGATCATAAAGAAATAATAAGTTAGTTCAGAAAGATACATAGTGTAGTGTGGCTTTTGGGAATTGAATCATGTCTTGGATATGTGCCAATTTATCACCTATAAACTACTCAAGCTTACACCATGTGAGTGAAGCACAAAGGGCAACAAGCCCTAATGGTGTCAAGACAGGTTTAGAAGCTTGAAGACTGTTGTGGAAATGGTGAATCCGTATGATATATGCTAAATGGATACCAAAGAAGTTTAGAGGGATAAAGCTCTTCTTCAATCCGAATATTCGAAAGAATGATAATTCAACAAGAAATAGAAAGGATCCTAATAAATTGAACCCTAAGAGTTTTAGCGTAACCATAAAGGATATAAATAGGAATGGAATGGATTTAACCGTATAACAACCAATCAGTCCTTAAGGCAGAAAGCGGTTTAAACGGCCTAATCCAAACTTCTTCAACAAACTAACTCTTTATTTTATCAATCATCATCAACACAGATTCTCCCTCATCAGTTCAAGTATCGGTATCTGATGGATGGGATCGTATCAGTATCAGCTGAACTGATACCTTATCGATCCTAGATCGGGTAGTGGTATTGGAACAAGGGTAAAATCAGGAAAAAAAATCAAATTTTATGAAAAATGAAGTGAAATTGACCGATCCAAATCAATACAGGCTGATTCGGAGAATTAAACTCGTGGTTCACACTTCACAATTCACACCACATTGTATGAGCTGTTATTATATGGATTGGACTAACTTCTTCTTCTTCTTTTTATTATTTATTTATTTATTATTATTATTATTTTTTTTTGACAGAATTAAGCAATAAATATGGATTGTGGGATAGATATGCGGAATTATCTTTTGACAGTGTGTCAAACCCTGGCTGGGACAAATGAAATCAGATCAAATCGATTGAAAAAGTCATTTCTTAATTATTTAATTTTGAATTGAAAAATTATGAAACTGATTGAAAATCGATCCACATTGAAACCAACTAAAAAACCAAATTGAATGTTGACGCTTGACAAGATAAAGAGTGTGACGTTTAATATCGTAATAGTGAACACCAATTCAATAAATAATTAAATTTGAAGAACTTCATGTATTCCAAAGAAATAACAAGTTCAAAAAGAAATCTAATAAAGTCCATGTGTAAGATTAATTTAGAAATGGAAAAGAATAATCACCTGCAAGACTCTAGTGCAGTTTTTGGGAATTGAATCTTGTTAGATATATCCCAATTTATCATCTCTAAACTTCTCAAGTGTACATTTTAGTATCATAATGGTCCACAATTTTTTTTTCTTGGATGTATTAGAAAAAGAAATTGTGGACCGTTATGATATTAAGTGCATACTTTTCTTTTGGTAAAATACTTGATCGGTCCACGATTACCACAACCTGCAAGTAAAAGCTTTAAGAGAGAGAGAGAGAGAGACAGAGAGAGCTCTCACCCATGGCGGTGTGAAACACAGGTTTACAAGGTGGAAGAGAGGATTATAGGGTTGAAATCGTCTGCAATTCCGATCTCGTACAATTCCGTACAATACCACCTTCAGGTGGTGACACGTGTATTGATACCAATACAATGGTCCAGATCTGGTACAACTAATAAAACATTAAATCAGTGAAGAGGCATTTAAATCAGATCTGGACCATTGCATTGGTATCAATACACGTGTCACCACCTGAATGTGGTATTGCACGGAATTGTACGAGATCAGAATTGCAGACGATTTTTTTCCAGGATTATATAATGGTGTTGGTTAGATTAGTGGATATTGGGTCGGCAATCTAATGAAGTGGTTAAAAGTGCCAGCTCATCATGGGATGTTGATTCGGCTTGTAGTGGAGATGAGGTTTTGAGATGTCAATTAAGTTGGTGGAATAATCATATCGGGGAAAAATGTAGTTTCCTAAAGTCATGTGAGCAAGTACGAATTCAAAAGATACAGTTTCCTTCGAGAGTGGATCAGGTTCATGTACGAGAACGACTTGGTCCATGAATTTAGAATCAATTTTCTTTCTTTTCATTTAATAGATTCTAAATCCATGGATCAGGGACGTACAAGAATATTCTCACATGGGAACTTGATCCGTTCACATTTCCTAAACCCCTTTTGGGGTTGAACATGATCAATACTTCTCCATTGACTTTGATGATAATTGATCAAGCTACAATCACGAGAGATGAGGCTCCTGTCCGTTCTAATCTTCTTCTTCCCCAAGCCCGGTTGTTTCTCTCCTCTGAGGCTATGACTCCTATTTTGGTATTACAGTAAGGGTATCAAACCCTAAATCGAATCGGTTAAACCAACTGAATTCAACCGCAGAAACTTGAATTGAACCAATTGAACCCTATAGATTCAGCTTTGATTTGTATATAATGAAATCAGTCGAAAATCAGACCACATCTAATCGATCGAAAATCACACCAGACCAAAATCGATATAAAACCAATAAAGAAGGCCATTTAAGGATCTATCTTGGTTGTGTAGTTGTAATTGAAAGTGGAACGATTCAAAATGTATGGGCCAATCTATATTTTTTCTTAAAACTAGTGCAAGTAGAGATTTTGTGTTGTGTAAGATCAGTTTCCTACGCTCTTTGATTCGGGTCTCATAGTGAGTATCTTTTCAACACATGCTTAAGACAGCCAAAGTATGGCCAGTGGCTGGTAATTCCCGGTCTGGATTGCTTAAGCCATCCGGTCGATTAGTCTGGATTTAAAACGAGCTAACGATATCTAAGGGCCTCCAAGTTATTGATCAAATTAATTCCAGTGTTGGGATTAAGGCTATGAACTGAAATCAATACTGTTCCCAAAACCAAATCCAATTTCTTAAATTAAAATTTAAGAAAGGAAATGATCTATTAAATGGTTTGTTTTTGGTTTTAAGAACTTAAACCGTTAGTTTTGGACCTATTAAAATCAATTAGTACCAATACGCTATTCAACCAATTTTACATACTAAACCAATTAGAAATATCGGTTAGTCTTAACATTTTGTATACACTCTCTACTCTCTAATGTTTTTGTAGTGCATGTAAATTATTGGAAAATTATCTTGTACCACTTCTAATTTTGTAACTTATATCTTATATCACTTTAGTTTTCTAGAAATATCAACTACACCCTTGAAATATACTGCACGTCAATTTAAAATTTGAAAAGACCTTTCTAACCCCATTATACATAACACCTCTCTTTCCTTGTAACTGTTACATTTTTTTATTTTTTTTGTAGAAATGTTTTAATGGCGTTTTTAGGTCATTGAAAACCCTTATCAAGTCCCATCACCAAGATCATATCAGGTTCACATAGGAGAACAATTTCGTTCATCCCTAATCCGTAGGTTTAGAATTCACTCTCTCTCTCTCTCTCTCTCTCTCTCTCTCTCTCTCTTCATTTAATAGATTCTACATTTATGGATCAGGGATTTACAAGATTGTTCTTATATGTAAACCTAATCCGGATTCCCCATCACCGATCAAGAGAAAAAGGAAAACAAAGGAAACAGAACTGGTAGAAAAGAGTGTGAAGAGCCATTTCTTCTTAGATGTCACGATGGTCCAATTTACCGCAGGATCATAGAATTAGGACTACTGTCAGAGTAAATTGCATTTGCTTACACTACGAATCCTTTCTGTTTCTTTCTCAGTTCTTACAGTGCTAATAAAAAGAGGAAGAAGAATCATAGCTAGATGAAGGTTTTACTTTTATAGCTATAGTGCCCCTGTTGGCTTTGAGGGGATAGGTATTAAAGCCCAGCAAAACAATTGTCCCTGCACTCAACTGTGATTGACTGGCATCATCATTATGTGGGGTCAACACAAGTATAGAAAAACACTTCCAAAGAGTAATGGAATAACAATATATACCAAAGAGAAAATAGCAGGAAGTGTTTAAAGTGAAAAAAAACCTCACCTTACATTAACAAATATTATGAAATTCATTATTTATATATAATAGTATTGAGAATCTCAAGTTTCTTCTTATAATATAAAGGGAGTTTAGACTTCTCCAAAAACAAAATGTCGAATAACATGAATTGCAAAACAAAGCTTATTCTCATCTGATCTTCTGAAAGACCAAACTTGGATTTTGTCACCTGCTTCTATATTGTTCTTCATCAAGAACCACTTCCATTCTGTAATGAATAAGTATATTGCACCGTTGTTCATATACCATTTTGTGAAGTTGAATTCCCATGATTGGATTTGGGAGCCTTCTTGATTATTAAGTTCATCATCACCATCCCCTCCTCCTCCTGTCACCAACAACACCACTTTTACTGGTATCTTAATTTTTCTGGAAACTTTGGTCCTCTCTTCACTTGTTAGGAACTCCTCCGCAGCCACTCTCTCTAGAATAGATAGACGAGCATGATGTGTATTCACATCAGTTCTCTCAAGTAATTTCTCTATCACCCACACCACATTCACTAATTGCATTCATAAGTTCTCCAGGCATTACTGCTGCTGGTACTGGTGCATGCCTGGGTGCAACTGGCCGTGGATTCAGTACTTGTCTGATAACCTTTTTCTTCACTGTTTTTTGTTTCTTTTTCGGTCCCTTCTTGTCTTCCAGCAGCATCCCAGAATCAGCTCCCCTTTTAGGTGCAGAGACCTTGAAAACAATATGACGCAGTTGTACCTCATTGTTGCTCATCTTCTTCATCTGACCCGCAATCTCAAGCAACTCATTTTGTTCCTTTTGTATCCATTGTAACAGCTCTTCAGGTTTGTCAACCAACTCAGAAAAATTGATCTCCTCCTCATTTCCTGTCTCCACTTTCATGCTCACATTAATTACCTCCATCTTGAATAACTCTTGAATCTGTGGAAAAATTAATAAACCATCCACCAAACAGTTACACACCAGCACAACAGAAAATGCCAAAATAACCCCCCCCCCCCAAAAAAAAATAAAAAAAATAAAAAAATAAAGCATTCAGAGAAGCTAGATTAATAGAAGAAAGAACAATGAATCGATTGCAATGTTAAGTAGTCAAAACAAATGGAGCAATATCAATTAATAACCCAATTTATAAACTAAATAATTTCCTATAATCGATAAATATAACCCCAGTGATAAACTTGACACAATGACTGTCAAGCTTTATTTAATCCAGAAACAACATAAACCATGAAAGAACCAACACTCACTTAATATTAACACCTATTTTACAGAGAGAGAGTGATTGAGAGATTAATCATTAATTGTAGATACTGAATCGATCATTGGGATCCATCCCCTGCTTCTAAATGGGTTTATAGCAATAGTGTTAATATTAGTACATATTGTTATGTTGTTACAAGAACAAGAACAGAGATTACCAGAGAAGAAGAGATCGAACATATCAAAAGGAATACAGTGCAATCATTACAGATATATATACAATATAATAAACATGGAAAATACAGGAGAGATAAAGCATTAAAAAACTAAATGAGAATGGTCCACCATTCAGATTTAATACCCTTAATTAATCCATTATAAAATTTTAATTTGAAGATTCAGATTTCAGAGCAGCAAAGCAAGAGCTTAGAAACATTCTTTCACGAATTAAAAAAATATTAAATTTGAGAAAATACTGTCAAAATGGAGTAAAAGATTACGTCCAAGGGGTTTTTAGTATTCATCTTAACTGTCAAATTAAAGAATTAATCTAATATTAAAATTAAAAAACCCATCGGAGTTCTTCACCCACTGACAAAGAATATAAGATTCAAAATTACTGAAGCACCTTCACTACTTCTCTACTCTCAACCCTTCTGAACTACGTGGAAAAAGTAAGATTCAAACACACAATGAACAGTTCAAATCGAATCTGAAACTTGAAAAAGCTTTTGAAATTAACCCATTAAGATTCAACAAACCCTCAACAAACAGTTCAAATCGAAACTGAAACTTGAAAAAGCTTTTGAAACTAACCCATCAAGATTCAAGAAACCCTCAACTGACATGGATAATAATAATACCCAAGGCTATGTTTGGTTGTAAGGGGAATTAAAGGGAAGAGAAGTGAAATTTTCATACTTAAAAAAGAAATATATGTAATCATTATTCATGTGACATTAACATTAACTTCAAATCATTTCATATTTGGTTATAAAATTTCACTTTACTTTGCATCCAAAACTCTTTGTTATAATATGTAAAATAAAAAATTACATGTAAAATATATCATTATTAAATATGGTTAATAAAATTAAATAGTTTATACAATCATATGGGATAATGATTATAAACAATTCTTTTTGAAGTATAAAAATTTTACTTCCCTTCCCCTTAAATTCTCATTGCAACCAAATGGAGCCTAAAGTGTAACTTGATGAGAGACTGGAAGGAACAGTTCTTTGTTCTTTAAATAATAGCTTCGAATTTGACGAGAGACTGGGAGGAAGTTCTCCTTTCTTTTCTTTCTCTTTAACTTTACTTCTTAAGAGTGAAAGAATATACATGTAAAAGGTACATTTGCCTTGATGGCCAAGTAAATCAAAACAGATTACGAAAGTAGATGACGATAATCAGCGCGAAACCTACGTAGAGTACAACACGATCTCGTTATATTTCCTGAATCCCTCTTATGGGACCCACAAATTTTGTGGGCCCATATATCTACATCTTCTCCCAACTTATACAGATGTGGGTCCCATTTTACAAAAACCATCTTTAAATCCAACAGACCTATCATGTCTTAGTGGGTCCCAATATAGGTACCACAGTAACGAGGCAATGGCCATTAGATCAAAAAAAAGTATCCCTACCTGCCCATTTAGCAATTGGGTTCTCGGGCTAAACCTTATGGTAAGAGCCAATTTATCGATTGGGCCAGGTTTGTGCTAATTAAGTTGGTTTTGGGTTCTGTGACCTTAATGGGCTGAGCCGATAATTGCCACCCACTTTGTATCAGTTCACCTCACCAAGACAGCCGGCTTAAGCAGATTACACCGGGATTAATCTACCAGCCGACAGTAATCCATTTGGGTGTTTCGCAAGCAACAGTATATGACAACTAGATTTGATTTCCTAATTTAACTCCACGATCTTACAAACAACTAGATTTTCTTTTCCGCGGGTTGCTCATATGATAAGGGTGAATCGGGGATTGTGTGGATAGGCAGACAATCCCTGATTCAATTCCCTATCTATATTTGATATATTAAGGTTTGGATACTTATATTTGGGATATTAAGGGTTCAAGTTAGATGAATTAAGGACAAATTCAATTTTGGACTAATGAGAATTCAGCTTGGAGAGCAAGGGTTCCTGGCCAATTGGAATAGAAACCCCTATCTTTCACGGATAACAAAGGAAAAAAAATAATTGGGCACATTATTTTTATGGCAATGAGCTTGTAGCTCAGTGGCATTCAGAAAGGAAGGTAGATAATTGGACCCACCTACACTTCTTTTTTTGGTAAAAACTGGACTCTTCAATCCATGGACTAGGGACGTACTATTTTCGTATATAAATCTGATCCGCTCTACAACCACCTTCTTGAAATATAAGAATAGTAAATTTGTAGTTAGTAATACTTGTGGCTTAATATTGATAAAATAATAATAATAATAATAATTGGGACCTAATGACACTTTGCTGGCCCTTCAATGTGACTCTTACATGAATTTATTTTATTTATTTATTTATTTATTTTTGGTAAAAAGAGAAAATCAGATCAGGGACTGAGAGTCCCAACAACAAAGAGAGGACAGAGGGCCAGAATTACTCCTAGAGGCTAAGGGACAGAGTCTCATGCATGGGAGGAGGCACTACATTAGTGGTTTTTAACCCAGGAATCACTGGATTTGATCCCAAATACCCTCACTAGGTATATCTTGATGAACCAGGAGTAAAAGATAATACCCAGGAGGTGCCAGGAATTTGAATTTGGAATCGTCACTGCCATGGTGTACATTGAGTTCCTCACTGCAATCACATTACTGCTATCCAACACCAACAGCCTCTGACTCATGGAGAACGAGTGTGTCGTAAAAGATGGTGCCACCACTGTCACCTCTATCCTGTGCTTCTTCACCGGACTCGACACCGAAAACTGTAACACAAATCGTTGCCCATAACTTAGCTTAGTATATGTTGCCGGAGTGATGATCGTAGGCCGTAATTTCGAGAATTCCGAATCCAAATAAGCAGGTTAGAATGCCTCTAAACTTAATTCCGTCGGATAAAGAACGCCGGTGAAGTTGTAGGAAGCATGTGGATTGCTTCCTGCCACTAGAACTCTACCGTCAGATAGTAAGATTGAAGTCGAATGGCACTAGTAAATGGGTTTAATACTTGGAACCGAGACCCGATCAGATTATCGGGTTGATACAGCACCGGGTGGAACACTGGATGTCTGCCTTGCTCATACCTGGCACGTCCTCTTGCGGCTCCGTTGATGATCAAGACTTGGCCGTTGGGGAGTAAGGTCATGTCTCCCATCACTCTAGCGAGTGGCATTGTCTCCATGGTCCATATCGGATTCGGGTCGGTAAATCGGATCCTCCACATGTGTTCAAGGCTTCCTTCTTGTACTCCAATGGAGCTCCACCACAGATGATGACCTCAGCTTCCACTTCCACTGAAGACTCTTGTAAATTTTTTAATGGGAGCAGAACTGAGGAGCCCGTGTAGGGATAGGTCCGTGGCTGATAACCGGTAATAGCTGGAAAAGTTTTCACGACAGAGTTGCTGGTGTAGTTGAACAAGATTGCTACATTGTGGGCGAAGATGAACAAGTTGCCATCCACGTTGAGGTGAACAAAAGGGTAGAGATTACTCGTTTGATTTAAAAACGGTAAAGAGAATACAGTGTTTGTGGATGTGGATTTCGGGTAGAACTCGTAATTATTCTCTTGGCCACCGATCACAATGACCCGTCCATTTGGTCAACGTCGTTGATTGAGTCCATTTGGAATCTCTTTCCAATCACAACTCACAAGTACTACACGGCTGGAAAAGCCTGATAACACGGTCACCGTCGTTGAGTCCACCGTTTTGGATGTGGATTCCGTCAGGGGAGACGGCACCGTTAGAGCAGAGCGTATCGGTTAGGATCATAAGGGGTCGTACAGAATTATTGAGCACATCATACTCGACGGAGTGAGCAGTTCAGTCATGGTGGAGAGCAATGATGTCATTCCGACATTTGCCAGCTGGCAAGGAAAGATTGGAAAGGCCGAAGTCGGTGCGGTCAAAGATAATGACGCGATCGTTGTTTTGCAGCTGCATGTGCGTGGCTGATATGCCAATACTTCGCTGGAGGACGTCCCATTGACCGAGTGAATCCGCTAATGTGATGGAATGG
>NC_056563.1:28250399-28278948 GCF_013358625.1 Macadamia integrifolia | reverse complement strand
GGGATCAATGAGACTATGAGAACATATGCGTAAAGTAATCAACATGTAAGGTCATCAACTGATACAGCATTCTTCTGTGTTTTTTTATTTTGTCAAAAATAATTCACAACTTCTTTCATCTTGAAGTTTTCGTTGTCTCCCAAATTTTATTCTTCTTGTTCTTCTTCTTTTTTTTTTTTTTTTTTTTAACATATCATTTTTAAATTTAGTCCCATCAATACTAATTCCATTTTTTATTATAATCCCACTTCAACGCAATTGTTTTAGAGAACATTCAACGATTATGAGTACTTAATCACTCACCTTGATACATAGTTGTTCACCCCGAGGTTCTATCAGCCATCTGATATATGTTAACACCTCAGCCATGGGAGAGGATATAGATCTAGATCCAGGGAGGGTGGAGGTGGTGTTGTAGAGCAGAGGCAGTGAGGATGGATAAGGGGATTAGCGAGGGAGGAAAGTGTGTGGAGAAGGAATCTATTTTAAATAATTTTAAGAATTGCATGTACCTGCGTCAAAATATAATAGATACAAAAAATCATATTGTCCCTCATTGAAGATGTTCATACGCATTTTGCCATTGACTCTGAACGATGATGTGTACATGCACTATCAAATAGCATTTTCTTAACCATAATTATATGCTACTAAGTGTAACATGGAACATAAGCCGTAAAATCTCTTCCACACCATTGTTTTGAATTGTAAACAATTTTCCTCCCAAGAATCTCAATCTTTCTTTTTTATCAGAGAATCTCAACCCAAATTTATCCTTTTCTAACGAATTAAGAAGATAAGATTTTCACGTGTGCGTTGGCCACCTTCCAAGGGGAAAACATCATCCGTGGAGACGAGATCTGGCGGAGACAGCGCCTTCGACTGCCGACATGTGACCGAAAATCTTCTTGCACTGTTTTTGTTTTTGGGTAAAGCTTCTTGCACTTGCTTGACTAGGAACTCGACACTTTAAATTCCACGGTTTTAAGTCTTTTATAAGACTAACTTTTCACATAGGCTGTTTAAAAAAACAGCCTGTAATAAAAGGTCACATTGACATATAAATAATAGGCTTTGTAGCCATTTACAAGAATGAAAAAAAAAAAATGCACTAAATAAAAAAGGGCTTGAGTCTCTGTCCCGCTGTGTAATATATGCTAGTGGTTCTATGTATATTTCTCTCTCCTTTAATTATAGAAGCAAATATATCATTTCATCAGAGGTAGAAAATAAATAGATAAAGGGAAGCATTAACATATGCTAGACATCCTGGTAACGTTCTTTCTCCAATAAATGAAGTAACAGAAGCCGCCAGCGGGACATCTATATATGGTTATAAATGCCTACCCCCTGTAAGACAAAGTCAATAATAACTCTTGTACTATTCCCAATATTGAGAGCGCACCATCAAAATACCCTGGTCAATGGATTCCATGGCTAAGGGGAAACCACTCCTGATAGAAAAAGTCATTATTTTAAGACTCCTCTGCCTCTTTTTTTCCGTGTTTAACGTCAAGTAGAAAGTTTTCATATACTCATAGGCCATCATAGGTAGGGGTAAAACAGGGCCGGGTTTATTAAAACCCCAACCCCACCCCAGGTCCCCAAAACTCAACCCAAGCCCAACCCAACCCCACTGGGTTACACTTAGGCCCAATCTTGTCGGGCTCAGGGTTGGCTAGGTTGACCCTGGTAGATATTTTTTTTTTCCTACAAATGGTCACAAATGTTAAGCATATATTTACCAAAGGAGGGGTGGGGAGATGTTAAGACTATGGGTAGCCTTTGTTCACCCATAATCCAAAGATTTGCAATAAGCAAGGTTATCAATTTGGTTATAAGATACACATTTTAATCGCTTGACATCACCACATCTCCCAGAAATTGGACAGGCTAAATTTTAGCCCAATTTTTCATGATTGCTACCACATCTAAATTTTATATTAATGCATGACAGGAGACACATATACAACCTATATATGTAAAGAAAATGGGGAAATAATTTGGCCATTTGGTCGTCTTAGCTCGATAGGTTGTGGCTTATGTAACATGTACATGACGTGGGTTGAAATCATTCAGGCAACCTGTGTAACACTTGTATAACACATGATGTGGGCCTAGGGGAAGGGGAATACTATTATTAAACATAATAATAGATCAAAGTTAAAATCAGGTCGGGCTGGGCATAGGTCTCAACCCAAGTGCAACCCAACCCTATTGAGGGTTGGGCCAAGCTAGACCGGTTGACTCTTATAACCGAGTTAGACAAGGTTTAGGTTTAAGACGGATTAGGGCGGGTTCGGGCCGTCAGAGCCAAACTTACACCTAATCCTAGGGTTTAAAAACCCTTATAAGATTTTAATATTTTCTCCAAAATTTCCTTTCGATACCCCTGACCCCATTTGAAGCACCAAGATGATGAAACAATTCCCATTCACCATGATCTAAGGAAAATTAGGTACTAATATTAATATTAAACATGTATGCCACTTAGCAGGTACATAATGCAACTAATAGTCAAACCTAAACCCATAATGATAAATAGGATGCCATACTTACATCTTAATTCATGGCAACTTAAGGGAATATAGATCCGGGCTTCAACTATGGTGTGTATATGGGAAACCCATTACAAACCATAAATAGAACTTAAGAGAATCGAAGTGCCGACCATGGCTTGGATCGGATCAGAGCATCCAATCCATGGTCGCAGGTGGTTGTTGGGGAAGGGGATTTTTATATAATATCCAAATTTATTAAATATATATATATATATATATATATAGTGGTCCTTGTATGCTCCTATATCTGTAGCGTAGAGATTTCTCATGGACAGCAAATTTTGTTCCATACAAAAAAACAAAGTACAACATCGAAACCAACAATTGACAAACCTAAAGGACAACCCTAGCTAAAGATAAACTAAATTATATAGATCAAGAATTCGAGATAAACTTAACAATATTTTTATGCTTTATAAAATTGCTTCCTCGTCGAGTACATTATTTTACCTCATCCCTCAGAAATCTCCACACTATTGATGTTTCTATTTTGTGTTCCTCCTAAATCGACACTGGTGTAAAGACCACACTGTGTTTTAAGGAATTTCTTCCATGCTCATAGTATGTTTATTGTCTATCACTAGGATATGCCCCTGCTGAATACCAATATACTAATATGAATTTTGCCGCTGTACTTTCTATCTATATTGTATGACCGATACAGATACTGATATTGATTGTTGGCCGATACTGGTACGCGAGTAATGAGGTTGAATGAGTTCACTCTTTTGCACTGTCACACGTGCGATGGGAAAGAAAACGTTTAAAAAACATTCTCAAGGGTCACCACTCCAACTTGTTAGATGATTATTATTGTTTTTTATTTAGTCAAAGTTATATGATTGACCTACTGAGTTGATGAGATCAACTGGATGAATAATCTATCAAATCACTAGACAAAGGGATCCGTATAAGATAGAATCATATTGAGAACATGTGGTATATATGTAATAATGACTTTGATGTACAAGCAAGAAATTCTTAAAAATATGTCAATCAAATATAATTGATTAAATTAAATTATTTAATTTATTTCATTATTAAGTTGATTTAGTTACATGTCTAAACTATTCTAGACTAGAGATCAAAATAGATATCTCATTTATATAGTCGTTGCACTGTGTGTATTTAGGAATGACAATATTAAGGCCGAAACACAAATATACATTGAACTAGATCATACGAGAATATCGTGTGTATGCTACTATCAATCTATACAAAATAGAGTTCTCGTATGTAGTGTACGATCAATTGCTTAACCTTCTTGATTACAAAGAGACAAATCGTTCCCTAAAATAATGAAATTTAATAAAAATAAATAAATAAATAAAGCACAAGCTGGGGAGAAATCTCTACAATTGACTTCTGGGTTGTAGAGTGGATGCCTTTTTTTTTTCCTCAAAAACATCTCTTTATTCCTGCCCGTGTTTTCTTATTAAAAATGTCGGTAAGTGATTATTTTCTGTAGTGAATGCGATAGTACAGTGAACATTGAATGGCTGAGAGCATCCAAAAACGTGCCCTAAGGTCCTCTCTATCATCTGATGCTCATTGTACCAACACATTCACTGTAGAAGGTGTTTTTACAGCATCGAATTGACTATTAAAACCTATATTTCCGTTTAAACACACCTATTAGACACTTCGAAGTCTATATGGAAGAGCCAGAACTGTCCACAAATGTGCATTCCAACAATAAGCCCACTTCCATACACACACACACACACACAACAAAACCCACTGGGCCCAATAATAACTATCTACTACAAAAATTAGAAAATCATGTTTCCATAAAACCAAGTAATTTGAATCTTAATCTGCTTTATAAATCCAGCAATCCCATCTAATAGTTGCTGCTAAGAAACCAAATATTAATTTCTGAAAAAAAAATAATAATAATAATTACATCTCATGAACAGAAAAATGAATTGAATAACTACATTTATTCTATGGCTGGTTGTTCCCATTATGAACATAAAAAATGTGAATTAATTAAATTACATTAATACTGTATATCACTTGATTTGAACCCAAATTCCCTCACTAGGTATATCTTGATGAACCAGAAATAAAAGATAATACCCAGGAGGTGCCAGGAAAGCTGAATTTGGAGTCGTCACGTCCATTGCATAAGATGAGTTCGTTAGTGCAGTCACATTACTTCCATCCAACACCAACAGCCTCTGATTCATGGAGAAGGAGTGCGTCGTGAAAGATGGATCCACCATTGTCACCTCTATCATGCTTTCATTCACCGGACTCGTCACTGAAAACTGTAACTCCATTTGTTGCCCATAAGTTAGCTTAGCATACGACGCCGGGGTATTGATCGTCGGCCGTAATCCCAAAAATTCCGAATCCAAATATGCCGGTGAGAATGCCTCTAAGCTTAATTCCGTTGGAAAAAGAACGCCGGTGAAGTTGTAGTACTGATGGGGATTGCTTCCTCCCACTAGAACTCGACCATCACGGAGTAAGATTGCGGTGGAATGGTACATACGTGGAATGGATGATGGGTTTAGTGTTTGGAACGAAGACCCGTTCTGGACCTTCTGGTAATCGGGTTGATACAGAACCGGATAGAACACTGGATCTCTGCCATATTCCCAACTGGCAACCCCCTTTGCAGCACCATTGATGATCAAGACTTGACCGTTAGGGAGTAAGGTCATGTCTCCCATAACTCTAGCGAAGGGCATTGTCTCCATGGTCCAGGTCGGATTTGGGTCAGTAATTCGGATCCTCCCACATGTGTCTAATGCATCTTTGAAGGTACCTGAAATGGCCACCTGGTCTGAACCCCAGGTAGCTCCACCACAAATGAGGACCTCAGCTTCAACTAAAGACTGTTGTAAGTTCTTTAGTGGGAGTAGAACTGAGGATCCGGTATACGGGTAGGTACGAGGCTGATAACCCGGAAAGGCCGGAAAAGTTTGGACGACGGTGTTGCTGGTGTAGTTGAACAAGATTCGTTTATTGTAGGCGAAGATGAATAGGTTGCCATCCACATTGAGGTGAACAAAAGGGTAGAGATTACTGGTTTGTTCAAGAAAGGTAAAGTTGAATACAGTATTGGTGGATGTGGATTTCGGGTAGAATTCGTAATTGTTTTGCTGCCCACCGATGACGATGACCCGTCCATCTGGTAGTATTTGATTGGTGGGATACCAACGTCGTTGAATGAGACCATTTGGAATCTCTTGCCAATCACAAGTACTACACGGCTGAAAAACCCTGACAGCACGATCACCGTCGTTGAATCCACCGGTTTGGATGAGGTAACCGTCGGGGGAGACGGCACCGGAAGAGCACCAAGTATCGGTTTGGACCATAAGGGGCCGTACGGAATTGGTAAGTACATCATACTCTGCGGAGTGAGCAGAGCAATCATGTTGGAGGGCAAAGTCATTGGTGTTATTCCGGCATCTGCCGTCGGGTAAGGAGAGATTGGAACTGCCGAAGTCGGTGCGGTCGAAGATGATGACGCGATCGTTGTTGAGAAGCTGCATGTGCATAGCTGATATGCCAATGCTTTGCTGGAGGAGGTTCCATTGACCTAGTGAAGCTGCTGTTGATGTAATGGAATTGAGAATGAGAAAGAGGAAGGAGAAACAAATAATAGGAGTTAGAGCCATCAAGGTTAGCTGTATGCGTTGGTCTCTGCTGGTTCAAGTGGGGAAGGGAAGAAGAATGGAGGGTTGAATCACTTAAGAGGGTGTGTGCATGGGTTGATCCTTTTAAACATAGTAAGTGGGGAAGACAAAGGAGACGAATATATACTACACAACCGGATGGACTGGCAAGAGATTCCTTCCAGCCGTGTAGGACTTTTGTCACTGACAAGAGATTCCAAATGGAGGGGGCCCGCAAGCATAGCCACCCGCGATTGATGCCCTTGCTGGGTTTCCTTGTGTGTATGTCTTTTCTTGGGGGTTTCCTTTTAGTTCATCCCATCTCTTTCTCTAATCTCTAATGTTCCAACTTGCAAGAAAAAAAAAAACGTTTTCTTATGATACCTAACAAATTGACTAATGATGTACTTAATTCTTATACTACCGACCCCCCTCCCCCTAGACAAATATAAGTTCATGCTTTTGCATGTTGTACTTGTTCTTTATTAGTCATTACAACCTGGAAGCCCAAAACAGAGATATGAGTTTGATTGATTAATTAAATTATGGAAAGAGATCTCTTACTGGCGAGATAAAGGAGGAAGGCAGGGTTGCATTTTGAGAGTGAATTAGGTTCTCATATGATCCTCATTCACACATATAGAATCCACACAAGGAAAAGATCTTTGATGGATTCCATTTGTGTGGATTAGATCGTATGAGAATGGTTCTTGTATAAGAATTTGATTTACATTTTTATATTTTAATAATAGATCCACATGATTAATGAAGAGCGAGGGTGTTAATGTGTATAACATTACAAGAAATACATATCTAACAAAAAAGAGAGAGAACATAGAATCCACAAGTGAGATGTGAGAGAAAGTGCACAAGAGTTTGTATGATATTCGATGAAGTCAACACGGTTTGCTTACTAGAAGAGCTTTTACAATATATGTATACAAACGGATTATTATCATTACACAAAAGTATCTCCCATTAATTTAATCATCTACTTATTTTGTTTTTCCACGAGTATGGATATAATGGTTGGTTGGTATAGTAGGTAGGTTTTATTGTCATGTACAAAGGAGGTTTGAGGATGCTCTAATAAGGAGGAATGACTTGATTCAGATCGAAGGAATTAAAAGATTGAGGAACATACCTAAAATGAATTTAGGCGAAATAGCGAGGAATGACATACTGATCTTATCCTAAATATGACCCTAAATAAAACCTATTGGAAGGTCTAAAAACGATCCAAGTAACAACCCCATTTAGATGAGATTCTCTTGACCTATTGGATTGTACCTCTTTCCTGTTACTCTCATCTATCTATTTTCATCTTTTTTTATCTCATCTCGTCCTTTTTTCCCCTAATTATATTATTATTGTTAATGTTGTTGTGTTTATTGCTTTTATTATTATTTTTTTCTGTTGACTTCGGTAGTAGTTCATGCTTCTGAACATTTTTTTCTTTTTAATAAAAATAATACATTAAGAGCCCACTAATCGCGGGCCCATCCCCGGGTCACGAGTCACGACAGCATTGCCTTGGCGGTGAATAAGAACAAGTTGATAGATATGAACAAAGGAACTGAAACGCGTGAAAAGATCAACTAGTTTATCTCCTTTTACGGAACGATATGACCATATTGCTTTTGGATACAAGGGCTTCAACAACAAAAGGATATGTGTATCCCCATAAGAAGCCAAGGAAAAAACAAATCCACTTACCGTAGCTGTTTCGAAGACTCCACCAATGCTTTCATATCCAGGAGAGCTTACACACTATCCATCAAAATTGACTATGACCTATATACATATACATATAGGAAAAATGAACTCTGTTCTAGTGTATTGTTTGCATCAGTATTTTGACCAATGAGATGACATATGTGAGCATCAACAAGTAATAAAGATGTGGTAGTCATATGTCTAGAGTGTGCTCTTTGGACAAAGAACACACTCTCATACATGCATATATCATATAAATTAGAGGCTATATGTTTCCCCGGTCTACCAGTTATAGGAAGACTTCCTAGTCTTGTACCACGTGGATAAGTGATGTGGCAATTTCGATTATTAGATATTTGAAAAATATTGCGGATAGACTACATCTTAAATTTCATATTAATATTCAATTATACACCTTTTCATGTGTAGCGTTTTTCCTTTATGTTTTTATTGAAGTAAGAAATCGTCCTAGGCAATCTATGGAACCTATACAGAAAATAAAACATGAGAGAGTGAGCATCGGGCCAATCTGACGGGAGACTCTTCGATGCTTAAGTTAGATCACTTAACATACATAAATTCTAGTAAGAATGGAAAAGTGTTGATCCCTTGAAAGGGTGATTTACCTAGGTATTTATAGTTGAGGAATGGTGACCACAAAAAGAGTCTCAATCTGACAGGCTTCCTATAACTAGTAGAAGTCTGTATGTGGCAAGAGTTATATATTAGGAGAGTGAATCAGGAAGATGTACCAATTATGAGAGCTCCACATATTCCGCACTCCTTGGAGATATCCTTCCTTCTATGGAGGATTCAATATCCCCTTGAGAATCCTTTCATCATTAGGACAAGTCCAATACGCCTTGTTTATAAATCACGTGTTGGATCAGGAATGTCCCTGAGCCCGCATAGGTAGGCCCGATCGAGCCCCGCATGTTTATGGCCCAACCTGAACCGTCCCAATTAATAAACATGGTTGGCTTGAGCCCGACACATTTATTAAAAGGATGTTCATGATACAGGTAGCTAGCCCGTCGGGCGCTGCGTCGACCCGACCAACTATAGGCCCAACATAGCGCGACCCCCTTTATTAAAAATAACCATAATCTCATATCATTTCTCTTCTTTATTAAAGATTCGGGTTACCTTCTACTTTGATTTTTTTTGTATAAAATTGTAGTGATTTATTCAAATTGAACAATTATGAGCCTTCAAACCACTTAAGAAAAGAATTCCAAGGTAGGTACATTTAAAATCCGCTTAGACTTAAATAGGTCCGTAGATCGGTTAAGACACGGTTAAGGCCCGTTTAAGGTAGTCAGATTAAAGTCCGTTCGGTTGACCGGCCCGATTATAAACCGTACCATATCCCCTGAAGTTAGGCCTGTTTACTTAAACGGGCGTTCACAATGTAAGGCTTCCAAGTGATCAAACCCAAATAAACCCTATCAAGCCGATTGATTGACACCCCTAGACTATAGGATAGTGTTCCTGAGCTGCGTGGTGAATTCATCATGTGAATCTAACAAAGAACACCCCATGCATGCGACACGCCCTACCCCCGGCCTGGGTGGCCCGCGGTGAACAGATTAGGGAAACTCGGTCCTAGGCTGTAATACAAGGTCAGTTTGACATGTAAATAATAGACTTAATTTGTAGCTCTGATATTAGTTTCAAGGAAAACATTACATAAAAGAAGTATTCTTTGTACGTTCTCTTATTTTAATATATTATTTTATTTATCGATTAATTAAAAAAAAAAAGTAACACTCAGAGAAAAGGGGGATTCCCAACTTTTAGAAGATTTGGTATACATTAGAATGAATTCTTTGATGAAGGAGAAGTATGAAAGCCGAGCAATTCAGGATACAAAACCTATTGACCTAGAGAAACTTGGTGATTTGCCTGATGTAGACATTGAGTTGGAGACAGAGAGACTTGAAGAGACATATGTTGAACCTATTCATGATAAACCTAATTCTATATTATGATACATTTGTGCTTTTTTTTTAATGAAATGGGATGATGTAATTTGGATGATACATTTTGGATTATGTAGTTTGGATGATGATTTTGGATATTTAAATGATGCATTTTGGATATTTGAATGGTATATTTTGGATCTTATATTAATCTTTGGATGGATATATTTTCGATGTTATTTCATGATATAATAGGTTTAGAATTTGGATTGAAATATGGATATTATCTATATTTATTTTGATTGTTATCCAGGTATTTAGAGAATTATTATGTCAATTTATGTCTATATATTGCCCTTTTTTTTACACCGTATTATTTAAATATAAACGTTTAAAACACGTATAGTCCATTTTTTATTTTTTCCCTTTTTTTCGTATTTCACCTTATTTTTGACCGTCCCATTCACGTTTTGATCCATTTAAAACATGCCCGTACCGAACAATGTTTTGTTGCCGTTCCGTTTTAACTAACAGAGCGTACCATTAAGTCCAATATGAAAATATCATTTTGCACAGTGCATAAATAGGTGGACTGGCTCGGTTGGGCTTGTTCATAGGCCTGGATGAGCCAATTTGACCCTTGCATCGTGACTGTTCATTTAATTAATTAGGTTTACATTAGGTGAACATAGTAATATTTATAATTGGTTGGTCAAGTTCATGTTTTTTAAAATCAAGCTAAACGGACCTTAGACAGGCTACATGCTTGATTAAATCTAAACAGGCTTCATATGGGTCTTAAAAAGTCCTCAGAATATTCTAATAAATTAGGGACATTAAATTGCCATTTTTTATTAAAAACTAGTTATCTAAAAATACTCTGTACTTGAAATCTAAGCAACAAAAACCAGGCACAAACTCTCTAAGGCTTTAGGATGTGGGATTTTGGAGTCACAAAAGGAATTTAAAATGCTAAAATTATTCTAAAGGGTCAGGCTAGATCAGGCTCATAATCAATCGATCCCAATCGAATGACTGATGAGTATCCTACTCACACTTGGAACAACCGTTTATAAACAAATCAGGCTGGTCCGAACTTTACACGATTGGGCAGGCCTCAAATTGACACCCCCTACGGCCCTACGATTACCCTTGGAAAATGTAGCCAACAATAGTCACGTACATGGAAAAGATCTTAAACTGTTGGATTATCAGGGGGTGCATTTTTGGAGCTTTATCATCTCCATTTTTCTTTCATTATTTTGCCCATGGGCCCTTGTGTTTTTCTTCGTCACTCCTAACAAACAAATTAGTGACTGTCCGTATACTATAATTAATAGGATCTTCGCTGAACATAGGGGTAGTTATGTCATTTGGTTTTAAAATTTTGAATTGCTATGCTTCAAAATCCATTGTCATTTGTAATGGATACTTTTGTAATTTCCCAAGCTTTTATTCCCGTTGTTCATTATTTTCTGGATAAAAATCCTCTGTAATTTCCATCTCGTGCAATATTGTGCAATACCCTATGCAGAGGTCGATTATTACAGAAATCTAGTGGGGAGTTAAAACAAGCAAACAAAACATTTGCAGGAGACTAATATGGTGCATATCAGAGTTAGAACAAGCAAACAAAACGTTGCAGCAGTCACCCCCACCCTAATCGTCGGTTGTGCTGCCATCCCCATTCTTCTTTTCAAGAGTTCACCTTTAGAGGTGATCGCTTTGCTCAGAACTTGAAATTTTGAAAACAATAACAGCCAAGGAGGACAAGAAGAAGAAGAAAAAGAACTGTTGTGTGAGGTGGGGCAGAGAGAGAGAGAGAGAGAGAGAGAGAGAGAGAGAGAATGGATAGAAATCTCTTAGGTTTTGAGTTAAAACATGAACCGGTTGGTTTGAATAGCCGATTCGGTTTGATTTAAGCTGAAGAACCACGGTTTTAGATTGTTTCATTGGAGGGTTAATCTGAGCCGTTCAATCCGAAATGTCCACGCGTCAACGTCGACAGGGGTTATTGCACAGTATTGCACGCGATCGGAATTGCAGAGAGGATTTTTATCCCTTTTTTCTTGAATATAGGGCCATATATATATATATATATATATATTTTATATATTTTTGAATTAATAGAAAAAGAGCGATGTACATGAACGGATTGAAAATCCAAGGAGAGATTATTTACAAGGAAACTATGGGGAACAGAGAGGCTAGCACATGATCTACCATAAGATGCAAGACAGTCAGCTAGCTACTAAATTCTTTTCCCTATAAACATGAACAAAAGAGACATGACAAAATTGATTGCATAGTTGGAGGCAGTCTTCAATAATGTACGTAATACACGCCTGGAGATCATCTGATTGTCTCCTTCAATAATAATAAGAGAGTGAAGACCTTTGGAAAGTGCTATACGCTGTAGTGCTAAAAACCACAATCTATAATGCTGCAGTTCAAGTTTGGAATAAATACACTTGAAATCAACATATGGAACAATCAGAATAATGAAAACAAACTGCAAACCATGTAAAAAAAGGAGATTTTCATCTCTTCAGAATATATACTTAAATGAACTTGAGGCCATGACCATGGAACTTCTCTTCTGTGATCTGGTCAATTCGTTCAATCATCTCAGATGTAAGATAATTTGTCCAGTCCCCAACCTTACCTTTTCTAAAGAAAGCCTCATATCCAAGACCCCTTGGGTTTTTTCCAGTCTTGTTCACCTCAAGACTACTCAAATTCTCAAAGCTGCACAACCTCAAGATCTTATCAACCAATCCTTGCTCTTTTTCTTCCTCAGACGTGAAAGGGAATCCCACAAAATGAACTACTCTTTTCAAAACACCACCTGGGTCTGCTTGTAACTCTTCATAATTGATGAACAACACCTGTTGAGGCCTTTCCAGACTAGCTCTCCAGTAAACCAACACATGATCCCAGAAAGGCCCAAATTGGGAAACCCCCTTGCAGAACCTCTTAAATGCTTCCATGGCACTCAAAGGTGGCTTTGAGACCGTGGCTCTGATCTTGTTATTAAAATGCCATATGGAAACAAACACATCTTTTGGATTCCTATAAAGATAAACAATCCGGGAACCAGAATCGATTATGCTCTGTGGCAGTGATGTGAAAGGTATGTGAGTTCCAAAGAGCCTGGGAGAGGGAAGGATTTCAAGGTCAGGGATGATTTTGCTATTGTAAAGCCTTATCTCTAGAATTGGCACTAGGGTCTGGGGGTTTTCGGAGAGCAAGGGATGATGATTGTAGGTGGGTGGGTACATACCGCGGGTAACAGCGGCGAAGAGAAGGGCTTTGATCCATGTAGTGCCTGATTTTGGGGTGGTTGCAATGATAATGTCGCTTGAGCGAGCCTTGAAGTGGTCTTGGACTGCGAGTACTCCTGGGCAAAATATATCTGGATACCAGAAACCTTGGTAATGGCAGAAATGATTCTCAGATGCCCAACCTTCCTCTTTTGGAAGGCTTGAAATGAGGATTTTGTACCTCTGGTAGCTACTCTCATTTTCTTCCTTCGGATCTGCCTCTGCCTCTGCCATTGTTGGTGTAATTGTTTTCAATTTTGTCAAGGGAGTTCCAACTTACACAACCGGTGGTGGTAGCTACAACCATGGCCATTCTTGGGACTGCAAGGGTTGTTGCTTTTATGGATAGCCACTTGGGGCCATAGATTTAGTTATCGCTATCGGTATTCGAAATTGATATGATATAGTTATCGCTATCGGTATTCGAAACTGATATGATACCGATTATAAGTCACGTTTCCTCTTATTTTCCTTTATTTTTCAAAAAAAAAATTAATAATAATAATAATACATTTTTTTTTTATTTTACTCCTATATCGATACTGATAATCAATCCCAATCGGTCAGGTATTTATTCGACGGTTAAAACTTTTTTTTTTTTTTTTAATTCTACACTGTCATAATACATGGGACTCAAATTACCCAAAAGCAACTTAAAAGCTTACTTTTTTTTTTTTTTTGGGTAGGACTTAAAAGCTTTACTGGGTTTAACCTATCTACCACCTCCATTCAAATTAAATCAGCATTCAAGATTGAGCAATCCGTTCAAAGTATTCTAGGATAATGGGACTTTTCTAAATTTTGGTGTAAAGGGTAATTCACTGAGGAAAATGGAATATAAAACTAAAATGTTAATGGAAAGATTTATATTTTTCCTTTTTGTTTAAGATATGAAATGGGAACTGGAAAATGTTGATTCCTTGTCTACATATTGTATCAATTGCATCCTTTAAGCCATTTCATATAACTAAAGTATGAAGCAAAAAAAAAAGGTATTTTGATGTTTCTAAAAAGAGATGAAAATATGTGACGCAGAAAATTATTTCATTTTATTGGTTGAGGTTAAGTTATCACACCCCTATCCCTGCTCTCCATCTTCTGTCTCTACAAATCCGATGTCGAAGAAGATATAAATCCACACAATTCCATTTCTCTAGATTCTGTTTTCGCCAAGACACAGAGAGAGGATGAGGGTGTGAAAGACTCACAATCATTGATGATGGTCGCAAAATAACCTCACAATTTCATTCAATTATATTCAACCATGTCTACCGGCAAGGAAATCTTGTGGCAGATAATCTGGTCTCCTTTGATCCTACCGACACTTGAAATCTTATCTGGTCCCTGGTCCCTGGTCCCTGGTCCCTGGTCCTTTCACCACAAATGGACAAAATTTGAGTATTCTATTAATTAGGATTCCTATCTCTTTTCCAATAATGACATACTAAAAAACTCAGTTCTTTGGATTTAAAAGTCAAAAAGAAATTACTTTTAAAAAATATGATTAAAAATTTAAGTAATTTATAATTAATGATCAAAAGATTCTTTTCTCTTTCCATTTATTCTTCCCTTTCCTAATTGAGTAACTATATGTAAAAGCAAAAAACCCTTGCGATGCCAAATGGCTATAGTGACTATCCATTTGGCACAGTCTTGACAAAATTGAGAACCTTCCACAAACAATGGCAGGCTACACGTCTTATAAAAATTGCTTTGTTACTAAAACTAGAGATGACAAAGAAGAAAATGAGAGTACCTATTGGTAAGGATGTAAATTTGAAATCAAAATTATTTACTGAAATCAAATCGAATCGTTTGTATTGAAATTGTAAAACCGTTTATTAAATAGTTAAGTTTTAATTTTAAAATTCAAACCGTGATTCGGTTTTGATTTCAAAGTTTAAATCATTGGTAAACCGTTTAAATAATCCGTTAAGTTTAACTTATCCAATGTTAAGTTTACATATATTTCAATAAAAAAAATCTAAGTTTATATTAAATTGTTGGATTTATGGGCTTAATTAATTATTCGGATTGATTAAATGGGTGAGAGTCAAATTGTATGAGTCGGTTCGATTTACTCTCAAGTTTAAGAATATGCTGATTAGGATTTTGGGTGTAGGATAGTATTATAAATATTGGGTTTTAGGTCCCTACGATCATCATTCACTCTTCCCTACTTTACCATTAAAGTGAGAGCACCAAGAAGTCTAAGGGGCTATAGAAGATCATGGCCAAGAGAGGAAAATTGTGAAGAAAGATATCGATGGTCTTCAGCATACAAGGTGAAATGTACAGATCGATCATTTATGTTTTGATTCGACTTCGTGTTCTAATTGTTTGTATGAGAATCTATTAGGGTCTGTTGTGAAACCCTAAATAGTCTAACATAAATAACTATTAAAAAAAAAATGTATAACAATAAACAATTCAATACAATGTTACAATTTACTTCCATTTCATTAAAATTTTAGAGATAGATTGAGATTGATTAAAAAAAAAAATTTCTTTTAGGCCAATTGTCTTTTAACTCTTCGTCATTCCCTTCCCTAAACAATGACTCTCAAGCATGATTCTAAGTAATGGTATCGGATTGGTCGTGTCAGTCATATTAAATTGACATTGGCTAAGACCAATATCGATATCTGACTGATCAGTATTAGCTAAGGGGTAAACTAATAAAATATATATATATATATATATATATATTTGTGAAAAGCAAAGGCAAAATTGATCGATACAGCTTGATCAAATTTGATCCGGATGAATATTAACAAAGACCAATATCAATACCGATACTGATACCGAAAACTAAATCCTTGCTCTCAACAGAGATTTGAAGTTGGATATGGAAAAGAACATTGATCTGATCCTCTTGGAAGGGTCCATTCTTCTAGAGAAAGAAACGTTGATCTGATCTTCTTTGGTATTCAAGCTAATTGTTGGTGTTAGATGGGGAACGTGATGAGTCCATTACATACACTCCATTGGATGAAGGCAGTGGGTCAATTCAAATGGGACCAAAACGAGTCAATAATTCGGTCAGCTTGCCCTTGCTTGGGTTGTCTAGATGGCTTAGACGAATTGGGAATTATATGGATTGCCGCACGATACCAAGTTTGATTTCTCATTAAAAAAAAAATAGTAAAGATTAATGCCAAATGGCAAATAATTGATCAAATAATTTTCTCTTATATCATCAGCCATCCTATCTTGACCACAATCTCCTCAGGGAACATAACTATAAAGTCAATGGCGACAACTATAGGAAAATTGATTGAAATGTGTGGAATACAATGAATGAATCTCTATCAAACCTGCTAGTATGCCTATCCCTCTCCCATAAAATAAATACATTGGACAAGAATTGTTATTTGTCGGGATTTCCATGCCTAATCGCAGCCTCTGTTTTAGAGTGGCAGAAACGTCTTTTCAATTTGATCCAGATTTTTTCATTGATGTCAATCAATTTTATCGGTCGAGGTTAAGTTATCACACCCCTCTTGCTCTCCATCTTCTGTCTCTACAAATCCAATGTCGAAGAAGATATAAATCCACACAATTCCCTTCCTCTGGATTCTGTTTTCGCCATGACACAGAGAGAGGACGAGGGCGTGAAGGCCTCACAATCATTGATGATGGTCGCAAAGTAACCTCACAATTTCATTCAATTATATTCAACCATGTCTACCATCAAGGCAATCTGGTGGTAGATGATCTGGTCTCGTTTGATCCTACCGACATTTTAAATCTTGGCTGGTCCCTGGTCCTTTCACCACAAATGGACAAAATCTGAGTATTCTGAACCTGCTGACACTTGAAATATTAATTAGGATTCCTATCTCTTTTTCAACTATGACATACTAAAAAGCTCAGTTCTTTGGATTTAAAAGGTCAAAAAGAAATTACATTTAAAAAATATGATTAAAAGTTTAAGTAATTTATAATTAATGATTAAAAGATTTTTTTTTTCATTTATTCTTTCCTTTCCTAATTGCTTAACTATATGTAAAAGCAAAAAAACCTTGCGATGCCAAATGGCTATAGTGACTATCAATTTGGCAGAGTCTTGACAAAATTGAGAACCTTCCACAAATAATGGCCGACTACACATCTTATAAAATTTGATTTGTTACTAAAACTAGAGGAGAGATGGAAGAAAATGAGAGTACCTACTAGTAAGAATGTGAATTTGAAATCAAAATTATTTACTGGAATCAAATCAAATCGTTTGTACTGAAATTGTAAAATCATTTATTAAATGATTCAGTTTTAATTTTAAAATTCAAACCGTGATTCGGTTTTGATTTTAAAGTTTAAATCGTTTGTAAACCTTTTAAATAAACCGTTAAACTGATTAACATATACATAATAAGTTTAAGTTATCCAATGTTAAGTTTACATATATTTCAATAAAAAAAAATTAAAATTTACATTAAACTGTTGGATTTATGGGCTTAATTAATTATTCGGGTTGATTAAATGGATGAGAGTCAAGTTGTATGAATCGATTCGGTCTACTCTCAAGCGTAGGAATATGTTGTTTAGGATTTTGGATGTAGGAAAGTGTTATAAATACTAGGTTTTGGGTCCCTACAACCATCATTTACTCTTTCTCACTTTACCACTAAAGTGAGAGCACTAAGAAGTCTAAAGGGCTATAGAAGATCTATGGCCAAGAGAGGAAAATTGTGAAGAATGAAATCGATTGTTTTCAGCATACAAGGTGAAATGTACAAATCGATCATTTATGTTTTGATTCGACTTCTTGTTCTAGTTGTCTGTATGAGAATCTATTAAGGTCTATTATGAAACCCTAAATAGTCTAACATAAATAACTATTAAAAAAATGTATAACAATAAACAATTCAATACAATGTTACAATTTACTTCCGTTTCATTAAAATTTTAGAGATAGAGAAGTTGTTTGGAAAAAAAAAATCAGCAAACCTAAGAAAACCATTTAAACCAAATGGTTTTGGTTTTAATATATGAAATCGTTTATTAAATGATTCAAGTTTGGTTATACCTAAAAATTTTTGTGTTGAACTAAGTTGAACCATCTATACTGAAACTGAACCGATATCGGGGGTACCAAAACCTCATTTCAAGCCTTCCAAAAGAAGAAGGTTGGGGAGTTGAGGATCATACCTATCGCTACCAAGGCTTCTGGTTTACAGATAAACAGTACCCAAGAGTACTTGCAGTCCAAGACCACTTCAAAGCCCGCACTATAGACATTATCATCGCAACCACCCCAAAATCAGGCATTAAATGGATCAAAGCCCTTCTCTTCGCCACCGTTACCCGCAGTTAGTACCCTCCCACCTACAACCATCCCTTGCTCTCCGACAACCCTCACGTTCTGGTGCCAGCTCTAAAGATAAGGCTTTACAAAAGCGAAATCCCTAACCTTGAAATCACTCCCTCTCCTAGGCTCTTTTCAACTCACATACCTTTCACGTCATTGCCACATAGCATGCATGATCGATTGAAGTTGCTGGATGGTTTATTTTTGTCGGTATCCGAAAGATGTCGTTGTTTCTATGTGGCATTTCAAAACAAGACCACAGCCACAATCTCGAAGCCACCTTTGCTTGCCATGGAAGCATTTGAGAGGTTCTACAAGGGGTTTTCCGATTTTGGGCTTTTGTGGGATCATTTGTTGGTTTATTGGAGAGCTAGTCTGAAAGTCCTCAACAAGTTATGTTCATCAAGTATGAAGAGTTACAAGTAGACCCATTAATTATTTTGAAAATGGTAGCTCAGTTTGTGGGGTTCCCTTTCACTTCTGAGGAAGAAAAGGATCAAGGGTTGGTTGATAAGATTTTAAGGTTGTGCAATTTTGAGAATTTGAGTAGTTTCCTGGAGTTTGTCAGAAAAATGAAATATTACTCCCCTCCCATGAATTATGTTGAAATATCAACTTGATCCTACACTTTCTCAAAAATATCACTCACCTCCCTTAAATACAAAGATTCTATTTAACGTCCCAAACCATTCGAAATGGCTGTTAAGTCGGTCAGATTTTTCTCCTGAAACCTAACCACCCTCCTAAATGTAAAAGATCCATTATACCCTCTATGAAATAAACTCTCATTCTCCGTACTCTGTCGATCAAAACCACTTCCCCTTTCTCTCTGCATCTCTTATTGCTCTCTATCATTAAGATTCGAATGGAGAAGAAGCTCACACGTCGGCGTTTTGATTGTTGATTTGGGCTTCGATAGCAACGAAGACAACTGCAGAGTTCGGAGAGATACAGAAACCCAATAAAGAATAAAAAATTTCGCATAAATTTTTGGGTATCAAGAGGTAATCGTTTGTGTCAATCCTTAAGAAGTAAATTTGCAGACCTTGGAGTAACCAAAATCACAGATTTTCAGGCGCGGGGCAGGCCTCCCATCCAACAAAGTGTTCTCGAGCTTCAAGTCTCGATGGCAGATTTGTTGCAGAGCAGAAAGAACAGATTTAATAAATTGCGAGAAGAGATTGAAGGTGGGAATTTTTAAAAAATAATTTGGGTCTTCTACCATTGAATGACAGTAATTGATGCCTGAGATGTGCTGCTGAAAGAAATCGGTGTCCGATCTCCACTGCCCTAGAAATGAAAATTTTACGGCATACTTACCCGTTAATTGTTGAGTGCAAAACCCCTTTCTCCCTACTAATCTTTTTTGTCCTCTCTCACACTCGACCGGTCTCGGATCTCAAGGGTACACCGGACGAGCACATTCGTGTCTGGATTCTATATAAAAAAACTCGCCGGAAAATTCGACCTCCAATCAATCCATAAGACATGTCTGTTAGCGTTTGGGTACCGTTGGCATCCCTCCGGCGAGATAGAGAAGATGAAACTTATTCGAATCCCAGAGCTTGTGAGTTTTACTTTCCATTTTAGCTTTGACTAATTGATTATTGGGGATTCCAATTTCCTACCCTGCAAATGTATTGTAAGGTTTTGGTTTCCTCTAATGAATATCGAGAATTTGTTTAGCTTGTATCTCTATTGTATATTCGTGATTGATTTGCTTTCCATTTTGCTATCGAAAACTTTATTAAAATGGAATCATGACCGTGCTTGATAGAGAGCAATAGGAGATGCAGAGAGTAAGGGGAAGTGGTTTTGATCGACTATATGGAAAGGGCGAAGGGGGGGGGGTTTATTTCATATAGGGTAAAATGGGTATTTTAGCTTTAAGAGGATAGTTTAGGTATTACATAAAAATCTGACTTAATAGGAGGACGTTAGATAGAATCTTTGTATTTAAAGGTAAGTGAATGATATTTTTTAAAAAATGTAGGGTTAAGTTGATATTTCAATATAGTTCAGGGAGGGAGTGATTTTTCCTTAAAAAAAAAAAAAAAAGAATAGTCTTGTGGTGAACATGACTGGGAAAATAGGGCCAAATGGTCTTGGATATGTCACTTTCATTAGGAAAGGTAAAGTTGGGGACTGAGCAAATTATTTGACCTCTGAGAAGATCATAGAAGAGAAGTTCCAAGGTTATGGCCTCGAGTTTTGATAAGTATTCTAAAGAGATGGCATATTTTTATCTTGTGTTGCAGTTTGATTTCTTAATTCTCCTTTTTCGTATTTTGTATTCAAAGGGAAAAAAAATAATTTTGTTGTATTGATAGCTATCTATCTATTTGTTGATGTACGGTTCCATTTGTACGGTTCTGCACAACAAAGATTAGAAATTGATTCGGAGGGAGCTCCGGAAAAGAGACTTTGATGTCTAAATCAAGTCATTGATAAAACATGATAGAGAATGTAGAGTAGTATGTTTGTTGAGGGTCTTACCTTTCGAATCTGCTAAGTATCCTTTAAATAGACGTTGATGGTCTCTCTCATTGGCTAGACTGTCTCCTTTATTGTTGATGTGGACTCTCTACTTATTGGCAAGCTCGTCCATTTCCTATGCTAAGTTGGTTAATCTTATAACGGTTAACTCGACCATAGTTAATCTTATAACCGTTAATTCAACCATAGTTAGTTTAACAATGGTTAACTCAACCATAGTTAGTTTTACAATGGTTAACCCAACCATAGCTGGCCCATGGTTAGATAATTGCCTAACCCATGCTTAGTTAAGTTTGTTAGGCGTGGTTAGGCTCCAAGGCGGTTATAGACGTCACCATCATATGATTAAATGTGTATAAGTCTAGGTTCCACATGGATGATTTATACCTCACGTGGGGGATGAAGCATGAAATAGAGGTGTGGACTTATCGAGCATTGTAGGCGCAAGTGGTCGGGATAAATGGTTCGTGCTGAGCTGTCCTACCATTGGTTCTCTTCATGCTCTCTTAGTGGGTTGAGATCGAGTCAAATAATTTCGACCAATAGTAGGTTGGTGCCATGGTGGTATATCACAAGGGTTGTTGCTTTACCCTCTATGGTTTGACACTTAGGGCTGGACTCAAAGAATTGTAAATATTTTACAGTGAGAGAGAGCTTCAATTTGTCTGTCCACTTTCGGAACAATAATGATTCATCTATATTTACAAAAAACTGAGATTTCAAGTATCAGCTGGATTAGATCATTTTCATTTCATCCTTGAAAACCCAGTTTATAGCTTTGAGCTTAGGCAGTCCTCACAAGTCATGACTGCTTCTATTATTCAAAATAAATGAAAAGTTAGAGAAGGGCCAAAGAGGGCACAACCATATTGAAAAGCAGCAGGAAAGATATTAATAGTTTTGTGACTTAGATACCATTAAGATGTTTATAAAAATTTTATATTTACTAAGAAATCCAAAACAAAGAATTTGGGTACAAAACATGTGGTTTCCAGTATTCTTTTTTTTTTTTTTTTTTTTTTTTTTTTGTGAAGCTTCCTGTAAGATTTTCATGCTTTACACGCTGAGAAAAAAAAAAAGTGAAATCTCATATTTTACAGTAATTTGTTTCAACTTTTTCATCCTAAAACTAATGAAATCTAAAATGAGAATTTAATTACTCGAATAGAGCACACTAATCGAGGCCTCCTAAGAAAAAAATATTCTTCAACCATGGTGAATAAGAAATCGCTTCAATGTAGATTTAATTTGCAAGGACAAGAGTTTTTCGTTTTTCATAGATGGAAAAAAAAAAAAAATTCTTAATGAAGACACGCGTTAGTGGAGAAAGCATATTATTGACCACAGGTTCCATACACTAAAAAATAAAACACTTTGTCCATATCAAAATTTGTTTCTCTGGGGCATGTAGGGTCACAATCAGATACGATTCCCAAAAATATAAATCTCGGCCGACTCCGAGCTACCCCATGACAAGAACCATAATTCATGGTCATGAAAATCAAATGTCATTAATGCGGCAAGAAGTTGTTCCCCCAATATGAGCTGGCAAATGTAGCACATCTAACCAGGCTAATACATGGTCCCATCCCAAAATGCATGATGACAAACACAAGTTTTTCTTGTCCTTTATCTAAGACCCACATTGGGGCAGCAAAGTAGCCATTGGTCCACACTTATTATTAACGACAAATCTATTGGTATTGTATTTCAAGAAAATGAAATGAAGGAGGGTTGAACCAACTAATTTTCTTGGATTTACGATAGAGCCGAAATGCCTAGCTGCTGTCACTAAGCTAGAAGTTCATCCCTATATAATTAGATCTAAAGGACTTCACT
The DNA here is from genome assembly GCF_013358625.1 of Macadamia integrifolia. Classification (NCBI taxonomy): domain Eukaryota; kingdom Viridiplantae; phylum Streptophyta; class Magnoliopsida; order Proteales; family Proteaceae; genus Macadamia; species Macadamia integrifolia. The sequence continues at coordinate 28,256,148 of NC_056563.1, read as the reverse complement.
TAGACCATTCAAGACCAAATGGACAGGCCAGTAAAATATATCATAAAATATAATTCTCCTTTCACTGAATTATGGTGAAATATCAACTTGACCACACACCTTTTCAAAAATATCATTCACCTCCCCTCCAAAAAATATATTCTATCTAACAATCCCAACCGTTAGAAATGGCTGTCAAGTCAGCTGATTTTTTCTCTTAATACCCAAAATACCCTCTAAACATGAAACACCTAGTATACCCTTAATGAAAAAAACCCATCTTCCTAATAACGATTTGCCTTTTTCTAGCTAGTATGGCGTCGGAGGAGCAATGCTACCTATCTTCCTCAATGATCTCAACGGCAACAATGACGACGATTATGTGCAAGTGTTCGTTGGAAATTTTCGTGGCTCAATTCTTCATCGGCTTGAGCACGAACATTAGCATCCGAGACGGATGAGCTCATTATCCTTGGGATGCCCGAAAAATCAAAACGAAGCTCGATAGGATGAGATCCAGTGCTCAACGAGCACTTAAGGGTCTCAGATTCCTCAGTAAAACCACCAAAACAGAGGATGCTAATGAACTCTGGCGTATTGTCGAGTCACGGTTCGATCAGTTGGCCAATGATGGTTTTCTCTCCAGAGAAGATTTTGGCGAATGTATAGGTAAAAAGGAAAACCAGAGTATTGCTTGCTTCGTTTCGTCACACTTGAATTCGTGGCTTCCAACATTGTTCTGTGTGAATCTTGAATTTGTTCTTACAAAAAAAAAAATCTCCATAGTCCATACCCTCATTGGTGTAGCGTGCAGATTAATTCCTATGAGAGAGAGAGAGAGAGAGAGAGAGAGAGAGAGAGACCCTTATCAGATCTGTGATTTCAAAGGGTGAGCTCACACGGTTTTGACGTGAGCTATGATGCCTTGAACAACATAGCAATCCCATATGCTAGTGCCGAAAATAGGAAGCAACATGTTGCCTGATTATATTACGAATTACAAATTGTTAAGTTTGTCTCGAATTCTTGATCTATTTTGAAGATTAACCTGCTCTGACATATTTTGGTGGTGACCCGAATGAGAAGTTTTCTGAGATCTGTGATGAAAGTAGAGGGGTTCGATCGGATCGACCGTGATCTGATGAGTCGACCCGCGAATTGGAGTACATAATGTACTATTGTCTTATTGAGCAAGTCATTTATATTTTGGGGGTTTTTCGAGCTAGAGTTTCAGGGCAAGTTTTTTCGTCATTACTTATGTGTAATCTCTCTTCTGCATAATAAAACATCTTTTTCTTCTCCCGAAGACGTACTACACCACACTAGTGTGTGAACCTCGTTAAATCTTTGTGTTATACGGATCTATTGTCTATTTATTTTCGTTTATCTTGGTGTTTGATCTAAAATAAATGTCTAGAAAAACTCTATTGCTATTTTGTAAAGCAATTCACATCGATGTAATGAAAGCGAAGGGCCTACAATAATGACGGAGCACCTCGAATAATCGACCTATTTACCAAATAGTCTCGGGACAACAATCTATAATGCAGCAGTTCAAGTTTGGAATACATCTTGAATCAACATATGGAACAATCAGAATAAGGGGGAAAAAAACTGAAAACCAGGTAAATAGATTTTCATCTCTTCAGAATATATATTAGGCGTAAAGCATCGTGGGGTGGCTTTTCAAGTCCGCCGGCAAATCTCAGGACAGGGAGTGAAAACTATCAAGCTGGATTACTGTAATGGCAGAGAGAATTTCAGATGAAACTGTAAAATGAGTAGAGATTGAAAAGAACACCAACAATGATGATCAGAACTTGATGCCATAACCATGGAACTTCTCTTCTGTGATCTGGTCAATTCGTTCAATCATCTCAGATGTAAGATAATTTGTCCAGTCCCCAACCTTACCTTTTCTAAAGAAAGCCTCATATCCAAGACCCCTTGGGTTTTTTCCAGTCTTGTTCACCTCAAGACTACTCAAATTCTCAAAGCTGCACAACCTCAAGATCTTATCAACCAATCCTTGCTCTTTTTCTTCCTCAGACGTGAAAGGGAATCCCACAAAATGAACTACTCTTTTCAAAACACCACCTGGGTCTGCTTGTAACTCTTCATAATTGATGAACAACACCTGTTGAGGCCTTTCCAGACTAGCTCTCCAGTAAACCAACACATGATCCCAGAAAGGCCCAAATTGGGAAACCCCCTTGCAGAACCTCTTAAATGCTTCCATGGCACTCAAAGGTGGCTTTGAGACCGTGGCTCTGATCTTGTTATTAAAATGCCATATGGAAACAAACACATCTTTTGGATTCCTATAAAGATAAACAATCCGGGAACCAGAATCGATCATGCTCTGTGGCAGTGATGTGAAAGGTATATGAGTTCCAAAGAGCCTGGGAGAGGGAAGGATTTCAAGGTCAGGGATGATTTTGCTATTGTAAAGCCTTATCTCTAGAATTGGCACTAGGGTCTGGGGGTTTTCGGAGAGCAAGGGATGATGATTGTAGGTGGGTGGGTACATACCGCGGGTAACAGCGGCGAAGAGAAGGGCTTTGATCCATGTAGTGCCTGATTTTGGGGTGGTTGCAATGATAATGTCGCTTGAGCGAGCCTTGAAGTGGTCTTGGACTGCGAATACTCCTGGGCAAAATATGTCTGGACACCAGAAGCCTTGGTAATGGCAGAAATGATTCTCAGATGCCCAACCTTCCTCTTTTGGAAGGCTTGAAATGAGGATTTTGTACCTCTGGTAGCTACTCTCATTTTCTTCCTTCGGATCTGCCTCTGCCTCTGCCTCTGCCATTGTTGGTGTAATTGTTTTCAATTTTGTAAAGAAATGCTAGTTGATGGTAACCCAATCGTGCATCGGAATGGATCACTGGGGACTGCAAGAGTTATTGCTTTATGGTTAGGCACTTAGGCCATGGGAAATGTAAAATGCAGATAACTGATCTACTTATAGAACAATTTATAATTAATGACTAAATTTCTTCTTTTTTTTTTTTATTTATTCTTTCATTTCCTAATTGCTTAACTATAAAGCGAAAAAACCCTTGCGATACCAAATGGCTATAGGTATTGTGATAATCCATTTGGCACAGCCTTGACAAAATTGAGAACCTTACACCAACAATGGCAGACTACATGTCTTATAAAAATTGCTTTGTTAGTAAAACCAGAGAAGAGAAGGAAGAATGAGAGTACCTACCAATAAGGATGTGAATTCAAAATCAAATTCATTTATCGAAATTGAGTTGAACTGTTTGTATTGAAACTGTGAAATTGTTTATTAAATGGTTCGATTTTAGTTTTAAAATTAAAATCGCGATTCAATTTTGGTTTTATAGTTTAAACCATTTATAAACCATTTAAATAAATCGTTAAATCAATTAACATATACATAGTAAGTTTAAGTTATTCAATGTTAAGTTTACATATATTTCAATAAAAAAAAATTTTAATTTACATTAAACAACTATTAAAAATTTATATAACAATAAACAATTCAATTCAATGTTACAATTTACATCTATTTCATTAAAATTTAAAAAATAAAGAAGTTGTTTGGATTAAAAAAATTAGAAATCCTGAGATGATTGGACGAATTGATCAAATCACATAAGAGAAGTTCCAAGTTATGGCCTCGAGTTTGATAAGTATTCTAAAGAGGTGGCATATTTTTATCTGGTTTGCAGTTTGGTTTCTTAATTTTGCTTGTTGGGTATATTGCATTCATGGGGAAAAAAATGTTGTATTGATAGCTATCTATCTATCTATTTATCTATCTATCTATCGATCTATCTATCTATTGATGCACGGTTTCACTCCATACAATCCTACACAACACAGATTAGAAACTGCCTCGGAAGAAGCTTTGAGAAAGAGACTTCGATGCCTAAATCAGGTCATAGGTAAAAAGTAAAGAAAAAAAAAAGGATAGAGAACGTAGAGTAGTACATCCGTTGAGGGTCCTACCTTCCGAATCTGCTAAGTATCCTTTATATAGACGTTGATGATCACCCTCATTGGCTAGATTGTCCCCTTCATTGCTAAAGTGGACTCTTTATTTATTGACGAGCTCATCCCCTTCCTATGCTGAGTTGGCTAATCTTATAACAGCTAACTCAACTATAGTTAATTTTACTGCAACTAACTCAATCATAGTTAGTCTTACAACGGCTAACTAGCCATAGCTGACCTATGGTTAGATAACTGTCTATTACTTATTATTATTATTATTATTATTATTATTATTATTATTATTATTATTATTATTATTATTATTATTATTATTATTATATTTTGAGAAGCTTCTTATAAGATTTTCATATTTCACAACCTTAGAAACAAAAGGGATATTTCATATTTTATAATAATTTATTTCAACTGTTTATCGAAAAACAAACGAAGTCTAAAATGAGAATTTAATTACTTGTTGTATAGAGCAAACTAATCAAGGCCTCCCATTTTAAACGTAAGAAAAAAAAAAAAATTCAATCATGATGAACAAAAAATCTCTTCAATGTATCCAAACAACTTTTAATTTGCAAGGACAAGAATTTTTCTTTCTTCATAGATGGAAAAAAAAATTCTTAATAAAGACACGGGTTAGTGGATTCCATTTCATTAGAAAGCATGTTATTGACTACAGGCTCCATAAAAAAAGACAAAAAGAAAAAAGCCGTTTTGTCCATATCAAAATTTGTTTCGTTGGCGTATATAGGGTCACAATCTTCTAAACGATTCCCAAAAAAAAATATCTCGGTCCACTCGGAGATACCACGTGATGGAACTAATTCATAGTCATGAAAATCAAATGTCACTAATGCGGCAAGAAGTTGTTCCTCTATTATGAGCTGGCAAATGTAGCACATCTAACCAGGTTAGTACATGGTCCCATCCCAAAATGCATAATAACAAACACAAGTTTTTCCTTTCTTTTATCTAAGACCTACATTGGGATTAGCAAAGGAGCCACTGGTCCGCACTTATTAATAACAACAAATCGATTAGTATTGTATTTTAAGGAAGTGGAGGGAAGGAGGGTTGAACCAACTATTTTTCTTGGATTTATGCTAATGCCAAAATGCCTAGCTACCAGTGACTTTGTTAGAAGTAAGGGTGTTAATTGGTTTGATTTCAGTTTAAACGATTCGGTTCAATTCGATTTATATATATTTTCGCTGAATTCATAACCGCACCATTTACTAAATGGTTACACTTTTTGAAACCGCAACCTTTAGCAAATGGTTTCGATTTCTATGGTTTTTAAATGGTTTCTGTTGCTGCCGAAATTCCGTATGAACTGATCCTGCATAAGCACAGACGATAGAGGCTCGGAGCTTTGTCTGGGGTTAATCTTCCGACGCTCAAGTTAGGGATCAGCCGCACAGTTTTTGTTATAGGAGTAATGGTGTGGGTAGTAATGCTTACCTTTTTCCTTCTTCTCGGGCCCTCTTATATAGCTTTTAGGGTTTAGGGTTTCCCTTCCCTTGGAGGAGTCCTCCTCGGGTCCACCTTCTTTTCTTATAGAGTTCTACTCGGATACGTCCTATCCCCCTTTGTGGGGATATTCCCTTCACGCAGTTAACGTGGTAGAGTCCTTGCAGCCTCTGTCAGGTGGGTGACACATGTCCTTACCCCACTGGGCAATCGATTTGGCCATATCAGGAGCCCCCTTACTCCCCCAGGAGACTCTTCCTGTGGGAGTAATCAAATTTTTTGTCATCTTTTCTCTTTTCTTTTTTTTTTTTTTTTTTTT
>NC_056563.1:28219399-28250379 GCF_013358625.1 Macadamia integrifolia | reverse complement strand
TTTGCGTCCCTTCGGCCTCATTCCTTCGATTCGGCTTTAGTTCTGCTTGCGACCGAGACCTTGGGTTAGCCGACGTGAAAACCTTCGGTCAGTTCGGCTCGGCCATGCCCGAGCCCCCAACCGAGGTAAGGACCTTTGGTCAGTTCGGCTCGGGCTTGTCCGATCCCCCCATCCGAGGTGAGGACCTTCGGTCAGATCCGTTCGGCCTTGGCTGAACTCCCAGCCGAGGTGAGGACCTTCAGTTAGGTCCGTTCGGCTTTGGCCGAACTCCCAACCGAGGTAAGAACCTTCGGTCAGGTCCGTTCGGCTTTGGCCGAACTCCCAACCGAGGTAGGACCTTCGGTCAGGTCCATTCGGCTTTGGCCGACACCCAACCGAGGTCAAGGACCTTCGGTCAGGTCCGTTCGGCTTTTGCCTGAGACTCCTGACCGAGGTAAGGACCTTCGGTTAGGTCTGTTCGGCCTTGGCCTAAACTCCCAACCGAGGTGAGGACCTTCGGGCAGGTCCATTCGGCCTTGGCTTAAACTCCCAACCGAGGCAAGGAACTTCGGTCAGGTCTATTTGGCCTTGGCCTGAACTCCCAACCGAGGTGAGGACCTTCGGTCAGGTCCGTTCGGCTTTTGCCGAGACTCCCAACCGAGGTGAGGACCTTCGGTCAGGTCCGTTCGGCCTTGGCCTGAACTCCCAACCGAGGTGAGGACCTTCGGTCAGGTCCGTTCGGCCTTGGCCTGAACTCCTGACCGAGGTGAGGACCTTCGGTCAGATCGGATCGACCTTTGCCTAAGCCCCCGACCGAGGTGAGGACCTTCGGTCACTTCGGCTCGGCCTTCGCCTGTGCACCCGACCGAGGTGAAGACCTTCGGTTGTATCCATTCAGTAGAGTTAAGGTCACCAAACAGGAGAATTCCTCTCAATTGCCGTAAACCAGCTTTCGTATTTTCCATAAATAAGATCCTCCAGAGTTTAGGATGAGGAATTACAACTTAAAGTGCATAAGAGCAAAAATTGCAAAAATTACAAAAAACAAGTGTGCTTGCTACTTCACTACTAATAGAATTTTCTTAAGTTCTGAGAGTTCCACGATCGGGGTACCCTTTCTCCATGCTTGCTACTTCACTACTGATAGAATTTTCTTAAGTTCTGAGAGTTCCACGATCGGGGTACCCTTTCTCCCCCCCGTAGTCTCCAGGTGATAGGACCCTAGTCGTATTACCCTTGAGACTCTGTAGGGACCTTCCCAATTTGGATCTAGCTTCCCTTGATGTCTCGGGTCTGATACTTCAGCCCTTCTGAGGACGAGGTCACCCACTTTGAACTCGTTTTTTCGAACTTTGGTGTTGTAGTACCTCGCAACCCTCTGTTGGTAAGTGGCCATCCTTTCTTGCGAAGTGTTTCTGATTTCGGCCAAGAGGTCTAAATTCGCTCAGAGCCCTCCATCGTTTTCCTCTTCATTGTAGTACTGAATCCGATGGGTAATGGCCCCTATCTCCATTGGAAGTACAGCTTCAGTGCCGTATGTTAAAATGAAGGGTGTTTCTCCGGTGGCCGATTTCTCAGTAGTGCGGTAAGCCAAAGGATGTGGTGCAACTTGTCTGCCCATAGTCCTTTGGTGTCATCCAGTCTCTTCTTTATTCCTTGAAGCAGTGTACGGTTGGTTACCTCTGTCTGCCCGTTGGTCGGTGGATAACCGACAGAGGTTTTCCTGTGGTCAATGCCAAGGGCATCACAGAACAAGCCGAAGGTCGGATTGGCGAATTGAGTTCCATTGTCCGTTACCACAATCCGAGGGATTCCAAATCTATAGACTACCGCCCTTTGGAAGAAGTCCCTTATGTTCTTTTCGGTTATCGTAGCTAGTGCTTCGGCTTCTGCCCATTTCGTGAAGTAGTCTACCGCCACCACGACAAATTTCCTTTGTCTCGTGGCCAGGGGGAATGGGCCTAGGATGTCGATTCCCCACATGACGAATGGTATTGGGCTCGATAGAGCTGAGAGCTCGGTAGAGTGTAGCCTGGGAATGGGGGAGAACATCTGGCACTTGACGCACTTCTTGACTAATGATTCTGCGTCCTTCCTCATTGTCGGCCAGTACAGACCCTGCCTTAGCACTTTATGTGCCAAGGGCCGGGCTCCCAGGTGTTGGCTACATCTCCCTTCATGCACTTCTCGGAGTGCGTACTCGCCTTCGGCAGGGTCCAGACACTTGAGGTACGGCATGGTGGACCCTATTTTGTACAGTGTCTCGTCCTTCAGAAGGAAGCGTGCTGACATCATTCGTACTTTCCTTGCCTCGTCCCTATTCTCTGGGAGCTTTCCTTTCTTGAGGTATTCGGTTATGGCATCCATCCAGCTATGGCCGTGTTCGCCTACAGGTAATACCTCTCGGGGTTTTTCGGTACTTGGCTGTGGTAGCACTTCGAAATACACCGATCGCCCGAGGTCAGTGAAGTCGGAGGTGGCCAATTACGATAATGCATCAACACTAGCATTCTCTTCCCGTGGCACTTGCCTTATCTCAAAATCCTTGAAGGCTGTTATTCTTTCTCGCACTATCTTCAAGTACCCAGCCATCCTTTGTTCCTTGGCTTCGTAGTCTCCATTCACCTGTCGTACCACGAGCTGTGAGTCACTATGCACCACCAGCTCCTATACCATCAAAGCCCGAGCCAGATTAATTCTGGCTATTAACGCTTCGTATCCGGCTTTATTGTTGGAGGCACCAAAGTTGAACCGTAGGGCGTATTCTATCTTGAAACCCTCGGGGCTGACCAATATGATTCCTGCACCGCTTCCTGCACTGTTGGAAGCACCATCCACGTACAATGTCCAAGCCTTTTCTCCTCGGTCCTCGGTAAACTCTTGGGGATCATCAGGGAGTGTCATCTCAGCGATGAAATCTATGAGGGCTTGTGCTTTAATTGCGGTTCTCGGTTTATACTGGATGTCGAATTCTCCCAACTCTATGGCCCAGTTTATCAGGCAACCGGACATATTCGGCCGCTGCAGTATCTTCTTCAGGGGCTGGTCCGTGAGTACACATACCGTATGTGATTGAAAATAGGGCCTCAGCTTTCTTGCCGTTGTTATCAGGGCATACGCCACTTTCTCCGTCTTTTTGTATCTTGTTTCGGCATCTAGCAGGGTTCGGCTGACGTAGTATATTGGCCGTTGTTGCCTCCCTTCTTCCTTCGTCAGTACTGCGCTTACCGCCTCTGCCGATACAGCAAGGTACAACTACAAGGTATCCCTGGTGTTTGGCTTCTTCAGCAGTGGGGGTGCGGCCAGGTACTCCTTCAGTTGTTCAAAGGACTTTTTGCACTCCTCCGTCCATTCAAACTTTTTGGTCCCCTTCAGTGCTTTGAAGAAGGGCAGGCACCTGTCAGCCGACCTAGACATGAATCGCCCGAGGGCGGCGACCCGACCGGTTGGCTCCTGGACTTGCTTCACATTCTAGGGTGATCTCATATCCCGAATGGCTTGTATTTTCACCGGGTTGGCTTCAATTCCTCTCTCCGAGACAATGAAGCCGAGGAACTTTCCCGAGGCTACTCCGAATGCACACTTTGTTGGGTTCAGCTTCATGCCGTACCGCCTCAGCACCTGGAATGCCTCTTCTAAGTCTTGAATGTGTCGTTCTGCCTTCAGGCTTTTTACGAGCATATCGTTCACGTACACCTCCATGGTTTTGCTGATCATCCCCTTGAAGATTTTATTCCCTAACCTTTGATAGGTGGCCCTTGCGTTTTTCAGCCCGAAGGGCATTGACTTCATAGCAGTACAGTCCCCCCTCGGTCACGAAGGATGTTTTCGAGACATCAACCTCTGACATCTTGATTTTGTTGTACCCCGAGTACGCATCCATGAAGCTCAGTGCCTCGTACCCTGCCATGGCATCAATGAGGAGGTCTATCTTCGGCAGGGGGTATGCGTCCTTCAGGCAGGCCTTGTTTAGGTCGGTGAAGTCGATGCAAATCCTCCACTTTCTGTTTGCCTTCGGGACCATCACCACGTTGGATATCCACTCCGGGTATTGGATCTCGCGGATGAATTGGGCCTTCATCAACTTCTCTACCTCTTCGTCTATTTTCTACTGCCTTTCGGGGGCGAAGGTCCTTTTCTTCTATTGCACCGGCTTCTTTGTCGAGTTAACATTCAGATGATGCTCTATTACCCCTCGGTCTATTCCAGGCATGTCTGAAGCCGACCAGGCGAAGACGTCAGAGTTGTTTCGAAGGAATGAGACGAGTTTCTCTTGTTGTTGCCTTGGCATTGTAGCCCCGATCTGAAATTGCCGAGCGCTATCCCCCTCTTCGGCCTCGACTTGTACCAGATCCTCAGTCGGCTCCCCCCGTTGATAACTGGCATCATCGCGTAGATCTTCTATTGGGAGCGCCTCACCCGCCTTTTCTCTTCCCCACAAGGTAGTGGCGTAGCACCTCCGGGATGCCTCCTGATCGCCTCGACATTCCCTGACACCGTTCTTGGTTGAGAATTTCATCTTGAGATGGGGGGTGGAGACGATGGCCTTTAGCAGGTTCAAACCAACCCTCCCTAGTATGGCGTTGTATGCCGAGGTAATGCCTACTACCAGGAAGTTGATCATGACTGTTACTTGGCGATCTCCGGTGCCGGCTCTTACTGGCAACTCAATCGATCCTTCCACTTTTACTGGGACGCCGGAGAATCCCTACAATGGGTGCTCGACTTTCTTCAACTTTCTCTCGTCCATGCCCATCTTCTGGAAAGCTTCTAGGAACAGGATATCAGCTGAACTGCCGTTATCCACTAAGATCCTCTTCACTCTGCAATCCGCTATGGTCATGGTGACTACCAAGGCATCGTCATGCGGGGTTTGCACCCCTTCCAGATCGTCGTCTGAGAAGGGAATAACCGTCCCCGTCCTCGCCTTCTTGTTCAACCATTCAGCCACATGCATGCTTCTCGCATAAGCTTTTGCTTTCCTGGCCGAGACTAAACTTTCTCCAGTGGCTAGGCCTCCACAAATGGTCGTTATAACTCTAGTTAGGCTCTTATTCTCATCTCGAAGGCGATGGTTAGCTTCCTCGGGTGTCTGGTCCCTTCGCCGTTCCTGATTGCCTCTGCGGGCAGGCCCCCTTCTTTCATAGCGGCCTCTGCCATCTCTCCGACAGTTATCCCTACGGTCATTACCATCTTGGGCATCATCCTTTTCGCGGTTTACGAATCGGCCTAAATATCCTCTTTGGATCATTCCTTCTATCTCCCCCTTGAGGTGCCAACAATCTTCGGTGTCGTGGCCGTGGTCTCTGTGGAAGTGGCAATATCTATCCATATTGCATCTCTCGGGGTGCCGTCCCATCTTCCCTGGCCACTTCATGGCCCTGGCATCCGGGGAGTCCTTTATCTACATCAGTACATCCGTTCGTCTCCGGTTCAAGGGCGCGTATTTCTCAAACTTCCTCGGTGGACTAGGTGCCCGACCGTGCTCAGACTTTCGTCTTTTGCCTTCTTCGGAGGGTTTGTCGTCGCCCCTTGAGATCCTTTTTCTTCCCATCTTCCTTTCGGCTTCGTCATCGGCTTGAAGAGTTTCTTTCATCTGGATGTACTTATCGCACCGGGCTCTCAGCTCGTTCAGGTTCCTCGGTGTATGCTTCGCCAAAGACCTTTTCAGCTCCTTATCCTTGATGCCTCCCAGCAGGGCTGTGAACTCTTCTTTCGGGTCCAGACCTCTGATCGTGATCTTCTCTTGTTGGAAGCGCTTCATGTAGTTCCGTAGTGATTCTCCTTCATGTTACTTGACATTGGTCAAATTCAACATAGTCTTCTGAAGGGGTTGGCTACTGGAGAATCCCTTTATGAAGAAGTAGCTTAGATCGCTGAAGCTATGGATCGACTTCGTCGGCAGACGGTTGTACCATAGCCTTGCCGCTCCTCTAAACGTCAATGGCAGGGTGCGACACATGATGTTTTTCGAGACTCGATGGAACTGCATGACCACCTTGAAGCCTTCCAGATGATCGACGGGGTCCCCAGACCCGTCGTAGGTGTCGTACTTTGGCAGGCGAAAGCTGATCGGGAGCAGGTCCCTCATGACCTCATCAACTAGAGCCGTGTCATTAGTGAGGTCTAGCTCACGAGCTCCCGTCTGATTTTCTGCCACCTTCTTGATCTCATCTTTCAGGTCCAGGATCATCTGCTTCAACCCCGAGTCCTCGTGTCTTTGTTCGTCTCCTTGTTGTGGTTCCTTATATCGGTCTCCGGCGGCACGCTGCGTCCTTCCCCTGGGTGCGGGACTTTCCCCCGTTGCTTGGTTTCGAGGATTACAACCAGACCTTATTGATCCCGTACTGCTCCGGTCCTCGTCTCGAGCTCTCACGGGCTGGATGAGGGGGCCTTGTGGTGCTCCGCCGGTCTTCTGAGAGACAGCTTTGGAGACCTCCTTCATTGCCTCGGCCATTCGGTCATATTTGTCCTGGAGGGCTTCGAACTGCTCTCTTGTCACATATTCCTGCGCTTCAAGAGGGGGCGGAGGATTACTATCTCCGCGCACCGAATATCCGACCGAACGCTGGTACCTCACAGAACCTTCCCGATCGTCGTTTAGCCTTTCTCGTCCATTTTTCGTCGAGGGAGGGAGCCCTCCTGAAGGTTCCTCCTCCCCCATGTTTATGTTCGATGCTGCTCTCGTCTTCTTACGATTGTAGGTTCTCCCCACCATTACTGTCATTCCCACAGACGGTGCCAATCTGTTGCTGCCGAAATTCCGTATGAGCTAATCCTGCACAAGCACAGACGGCAGAGGCTCGGAGCTTTGTCCGGGGTTAGTCCTCTGACACTCAAGTTAGGGATCAATCGCACAGTTTTTGTTATAGGAGTAATGGTGTGGGTAGTAATGCTTACCTTTTTCCTTCTTCTCGGGCCCTCTTATATAGCTTTTAGGGTTTGGGTTTCCCTTCCCTTGGAGGAGTCCTCCTCGGGTCTACCTTCTTTCCTTATAGAGTTCTACTCGGATACGTCCTATCCCCCTTTGTGGGGATATTCCCTTCACGCGATTAACGTGGTAGAGTCTTTGCAGCCTCTGTCAGGTGGGTGACACGTGTCCTTACCCTACTGGGAAGTTGATTTGGCCATATCAGTTTCGATTTCACGGTTTTAAACGGTTTCGATTTATTCCGTACGGTTTCTAAACGGTTAGCAATCGGTTTGCAAGTTTATTCACATGTTTACTAAAAATTGCTTTTGGTGATAAACGATTCAATCTTGAAAATATGAAATGCAAACCATTATGTTTTGTTAAAACAATCAAACAACTAAGCAAAATAAAATATTTTAATAGAAAATAGTCTCAGGTGCATCTAACAAGTCAGTAAGTAATGCTTACAGTAGGGATTTTCTTCTTCTCTCCACCGTCCCAAAATAATGTTATAATATTAGAAAATATATATTTAATATGCCATGGTATAAGCAAAAATTGCATTTTTATCAGTATACATTCTATTTAGTGCGTTGAATTAATTTAATCGGCATTCCAAATAATGAGCAAGCTACCCCTAGAATTAATTGCAGGCTTGCAATACTCAATCTTTGAATCAAATGAGATACTAATGATATTTTGCAACCACCATATTTAATCTTTAAACTGGTTAATCGGATCGATTTTGACGGTTTAAATGGTTTGGTTTTCACGGTTTCAATTCGGTTTAAAACCACGGGTTAAATAGCTCGGTTCGGTTTCAATCCGTTTAGCTAATCAACCTGAAACTTGAAACCATAACCGAACCATTTATTAAACGGTTTTGCAGTTTCGATGTAAACAGCTCGATTCGGTTTCAATAAATTGTTTCAGTTTCAAATTCACATCCTTAGCTAGAAGTTCATCCCCGATACAATTAGATCGAAAGTGCTTGACTTAGACCATTCGAGACCAAATGGAAAGGCCAGACTGTTGATGTAGAATTAGTACAAAGTGTGACCACATGCATATCAATAGAACCACGGTAGAATATCATAAATAGGAAAAATTACACCCCTTCTGAACTAATTAAGGCCTGGTTACATTTTTTACATTTGTGTTATCAAAAGTTACACAAACCATTCTTACATTTAAAAGGGGCTGATGACACATCACGTATCACTAAAATCCTTCAATAGCAAAATGCCCTTAATAGGTGTGAGATTACCTTTATACCATTTAATTATAACAAGAGGGAAGATATGTCTAAACTTCTCTATGAAAGAACGAATCTATCATCTCAATGTTCATCTTCTACCTCTGAACTTCTCATCTTCGATGAAGTGTGAGCAAACCTTGCTTCAATGTTTTCCCCACCAATGAAACTACATAGTTGAATCAAAGGAATTTGGCACCGACAACCTGTGATTCGAACAGCCAAATAATTTTGCCTACTTCGTCCTCTACCTGCTCCTCTTACGAGAACTACCCTCTAAACATCCAGCTCAGATGCTCCAAACTCGTCCCCAAAGTAGACCAGTTCATGAATAGGATCATCGCCAAGCATAGAACTCAAGTTCGTGAAACATCTCTTGCAACCGGCAACAATAAAGATGTTGGAACTTGCTTAATGTGCTAGTAATAATATATAATCTTTTTATTATTAGTGGGTTGATTTAATTATTGCTTTTTATAAACCAAAATGACAAAATATTTGGTTGTTGTTTGATAGACCCCTCTTCCTCTTTTTAATTTGGGCTTGTAGGTAGTGTGGAAAAGTTCTAAAAAAAAAAAAGATGGTACGATCAATTTCATGTCCCTAGTCAATGGATTTGGAATCTTTTTTCTCTCTCTTCAATTAATAGATTATAAATTTACGAATCAAGAACTTATAATATTGTTCATGTATGTGAACCTAAAATCCAAATTCGAAAAAATTAGGCTTGATGGTTTTCCAAGATAAGCTTTAATGTTGCACGATCCATGTGAGTAAGTGTAGACACAATAATGGAGCTTTACCAAAAAGGAAAATGACACTAATGGGGCTTGATAACTCACAAGTCACACCCCCCCCCCCCTCTCTCTCTCTTCAACACACACACACAAAACATGTTTGGGTGCCTAAGCACAAATATCGTGCTCATTTAAAAAAGAACCCCGAGTGCATGAGGTTTTGGTCACTGCCAGTATAGAAAGAATCATAACAGGCCCGGATCCTCTCCCACGTGTTGAACCCTTTAATAACTTCTCACACTATCCATGGGTGTGGGGATCGAAATTTGCCATAACGTCCCAAAAGCTCTTTCTTTCCAGTCTAGGACTTAATGCCTAACTATAAAAGCGACAACCCTTGCACTCCCAAATGGTTATGGTGATAGAGACCACCAGTTGGGCACACACCCTTGAAAAAATTGAAAACCTTACACCAACAATGGCAGGCTATACTTCATATAAAATTGCTTTGTGAGCAAAACTAGAGAAGAAGAGGAAGAAAATGAGAGTTCCTACCGGAGGTACAATAACCTCATTTCAAACCTTCCAAAAGGAGAAGGTTGGGCATCTGAGAATCACATCGTTCATTACCAGGGCTTCTGGTATGCAGATATATATTGCCCAGGAGTACTCGCAGTCCAAGAACACTTCAAGGCTCGCTCTAGCGACATTATCATTGCATCCACCCCAAAATCAGGCACTGTATGGATCAAATCCCTTCTCTTTGCCACTGTTACCCGCAGTATGTACTCCCCCACGTACAAAAACCATCCCTTGCTCATCGACAACCCCCACAATCTGGTGCAATTTCTAGAGTCAAGGTTTTTCCAAAGCAGATTGCCTGACCTTGAATTGCTTTCCTCTCCCAGGCTCTTTGCAACTCACATACCTTTCACGTCGCTGCCACAAACCATGATTGATTCTTGCAGCCGGATAGTTTACGTTTGTCGGAATCTGAAAGATGTGTTTGTTTCCATGTGGCATTTCACAAACAAGATCAGAGCCACGGTCTCAAAGCCACCTTTGACTGCCATGGAAGCCTTTGAGAGGTTCTGTAAGGGGGTTTCCCATTTTGGGCCTTTCTGGGATCATGTGTTGGTGTATTTGAGGGCTAGTTTGGAAAGGCCTCAACAAGTGTTGTTCATCAAGTACGAAGAGTTACAAGCAGACCCCGGTATTGTTTTGAAAAGGGTAGCTCAGTTTGTGGGGTTCCCTTTCACTTCTGAGGAAGAAAATGAACAAGGGTTGGTTGATAAGATCTTGAGGTTGTCCAGCTTTGAGAATTTGACTAGTCTTGAGGTGAACAAGACGAGGATAGCCCCACATGGCCTTGGACATGGATTAAAATCCTCTGTTTTTCTCATCCCTGTTTTTCCTTTTTTTTTTGCTACCTGCAGAACACGACACGTGGACAACAAAGGATCCAACGGTCAAGGTTGGGTGAGGATTATTACATCCGGTGCGTTGGTCTAAAAATTGTTCACGTGTCGTGTTCTGTAGATAGCAAAACAAGGAAAAATAGAGATGAGAAAAATAGAGGATTATTTTCCCTTGGACATGAGATTTACTTTAGGAAAGGTACGGTTGGTGACTGGGCAAACTATTTGACATCTGATATAATTGAACGAATTGACCAGATAACAGAAGAGAAGTTCTATGGTTATGGCCTCAAGTTCTGATAAGTATTCTACAGAGATGATGGCATCTTTTTACCTTGTTTGATTGCAGTTTGGTTTCTTGGCTCTGCTTATTCTTTCCGTTGTTTCAGTGTATTTCAAACTTGTGCTAGTTGTTCCTTCGGTTGACCCAAGTATGTTCCTTGAGCTGCGGCACTATATATAGATTGTGGTTTTCAGTACAAGCAATGCTGTGTATAATTATCAATCACCCTAAAATAAATTATTATATTTATGCCTATCTACCTATATGCATTTCTTAAGTTTTTTATTAGTAGATTCATAAGAAAATATTAATTATGAGTTGTACAAGTCCTAACCCAAATGGGGTAGCATAGTTGATGAGCGACGAACTTGGTACGAGTCGTAAACTCGAACGTCCTAAATTCAACTTCCACTAGACACACCTTGGGTCACTCACACGGGGTGTTTAGTACTATTCACTACTTTCAGGGAAGAAAGAGAGTTTTTTGTCAAGGAACATGGCCCTTGTGCTAATGCAGGGCCAATGAAAATGCACATTAAAATATCAACATGGATAAAACTTTAGGCTTTCATGGGGTTAGGCGCTTATTTCACCCCACCATATGTCTAGTGTAAGGGCCACGCAATCATGTAGAGTCTTATTCCATTTTAAATAGGGATGTTTGCCTCAAAATTTCCATTATCATTGCTAAAGTCCTCTACGCCAAGTAAACAAGCATTTTTTCGGTAAAGTAAATAAGCATTGAAATCTATATGATTTTGAAACCATATTTTCGGATTCAATTTCAAGATCACCCCAAGCGGCAACCTTGGCATTCATCTTGAATGAGTCATTTGACACTATTCGAGAAGGACACACAAAATCACAAATGCCATAGAACATGATCGTGGGTCATTTGCAGTTTTACTACATAATCAATTTTATGAGCATTTAGGAGTTCTTTATATTATGAAAATTTTAGAGGTTTTCTATTACATGAAAAGTGTCTAGAGTTTAAACCCCCCACCACACCCACCCCCCACTCCCCCCCCCCCCAAAAAAAAAAAAGTGCCTAGAGTCAGGATACAAGAGGCCCAGCTGCACGGATCCAAAATGCAGAAAGTCCAGCAAGCTATAATGACTAGGCTGACTTTGACAAATTTAAGTACCCTAACCCAATCTCAGGGAGGCCCAAATCCTAGTGATAGGCCCATGGCCCAAAGAGTAGTGAAACATTTACGGTAGTCTATAGTGTCTAAATACAAAAGGATCTTCCTGTGTCACACGACACACACAGGGTGTGGGTGACACAGAGTATGTTATCTTGCTAGACATGGGTGGGTGGGTCTGGTATCTGATCAGCTACCTTTACCTAAAGCCTACCGACTCTTTCACAAATGCCTTTCTCAACACTCTAATGGCAGCATTAAGGGGTATTTGTAAAAACAAAAGAACACGTATTGTCATAAAATTATATGTGAAGCTTTCACGTACCATGAGATGAACTATACTAAGTCATATTCCAGATGGCCACAGCACACACATGTTAAAAACTAAGGCACCGTTTGATAACGTTTCTACTGTTTCTGTGTCTAAAAAATAGAAACAAAGAAACGGCTTTTCACGTTTTCAGAAATAAAAACTGATTTTTTGGTGTTTGATAAACATGTTTCTTGAAACGTTTTTGGCAGACATAATGCCACTAAAAAATCCAATAGTATCATCGGATACCCAAAAGGGAGAGAGGGTTCAGTTGCCTCTTTTTAGGTTTATATAGTTGAGAGATTTATCGGGCTCAACAACCTTTTTTTTCCTCTCAAATTTGTTTCTAGAAATGACAAAATAAGTCTGACTTGTTTCGTAAAGTCGTTTCTAGAATTGTAAATAGGCATAAATTTTGATTTATGTTTCTAGAAATGAGTGAAACAGAACAACTTTATTAAACGCTTTTTAGGATGTTTCTCCTTTTCTGAAAACAAAAAAATGCAGAAACGCCAGAAATGAAACGTTGTCAAACAATGCCTTAGCCGCTAACATCCAAGAAAATGCTCCAATTGATTCTATTATATAGTAAAAAATATATCTTCTAATTTCTTGAAACTTCAAAGAGACCTTTTAATCACTTCTTATGAAGCATGTCATCTATAGCATATCATACATATTTTGGCATCTATCTCTGTACTTGCATTTGTTTTCAACGAATTGAGAAAATCATGGTGAGCTTCTTATGGGGAAAAGGGAGAATATGGTGACAAACACCATTAGATGAGTTGGAAAAGAGTGTGCAAACCAATAAACAAGGGCATCTTTCCTCACGAATTTGGTGCATCCATCATAAACAACAGACCAAAGCTTAAATATTTTGGTTTCTAAATGGATAAGATATTAACTTATGATATTATTTTATTTTATTTATTTTTTGCTACGAATATTAACCTATGAGATAGTTGTAAAGTCCTTCATCATATGAACTTGATCATTTGGTAAGTGGTCGCGATCTTGATGTCACCAATAAATGCAATATAGCAGGTAACAAAATTAAGGGGAAAGGGAAGTTGTGTGTCTCATCCGTACATATTCCAATATACCTTTCTCAAGTAACAAACAATGAAACCCACACTAATCCACTCTATCATATTCTGATCATGGGCCTCATGTGAACCGCATATGAATGAAAACATTCTCCATGGCCCATACCCTCATTGTGGTAGCATGCAGATTAATCCTATGAACAACCAGACAATTAAGGGGAGAGAGAGAGAAGAGATGGACACCCTTATCAGATTGTGATTTCAAAGGGTGAGCTCACACGGGTTTGATGTGAGCTATGGTGCCTAGCAGAATTTAACTACTATCAACTAATTTTAACTGTCCTGCAAAGTATCGTCAAGTGGATGGGAGCCCACGGCCTTGCTAAGAGAATCCATGGCGGACACTTTGGCACTTTTGTGGGCTAAAAAAGTGAGGGCCTTTATAACAATGAACCCCGGTTGAAAATTCAAATTTCAAACCAACCGTTAGAGTCTAAGCCGTAACAGTCCAGTGAGGGTGGATTACCAAAATGAATGTTTCCCTTTTCCAGAACGAAATCAGCGGAACTTCAAAGAAAAGCAGGAAGCTTGATCTTCTGATCATCCTCTCATTAGTCATTACCTCCCTCCCTCCCTCCCTAAAGATTCAAAAGCTATACTTTTTAATTTCTCTTTGTTTCAAATCTTACCTTTTTTTTTCACTCATTGAATCCTCACTTTATCGATGGAAGATGGTCAATGGGAAGACCCACTTCTCCTCACTGATGTTTCTCAACAGGAAGAGGAACAGAGTTGTAACTGTAAGACATCTAGAGCTTTTTTTCCAATCTTCATTTGGGTTTGACTGAAGTCTCATGATTTCTCATCTGGGATCTCTGGTTGTCTAACTACATTTCCTGACAGACGTTTCTAGGCAAGACCGGAGCTTTGACACTGCGGATATGGCGGATCCTGATGATTCTCATCCTAACATTAATAATGGTAATGTATTTGGATTTTACTCTTAGTCACAACCTTTCTGTATTGCAGATTTTGCTTCGCGAAAATAGAGCTAAAAATTAGGATGGGGAATTTTGGGACAATGGCATCCAGTGATGCACTTGGGATGGTATAGAAGGCGAAAAAAGAATTATTTTTCCACTATTCTCTGCTTCAAAACTTTCGAATTTGATGATTTTCTGTCTGGGTTTTGTGGAGATTTGTTTAATCATGGTCCTGTTTCCAGGTCGCTGCATGCTGGGATTTTCACCAACATCCCCTGATTTGGTCATCTGTGCTGGTTCACCTGATATGAATTGCAATAAATATGAAGAAACCCCAGAATATCTAAAGAAAAGAAACGGAAGAAACGGGTTAGCATCCATAGAGCTATCTCTAGAGGAAGGCATCACTGGGTTAGAAACTAGAGAGAACTCTGAATCAACGAGGAAGAGATCAGTTTCTTTCCCAGAGTTGCCGAATTCTAATGTAGACATGGTTCCTGAGGCTTCCCTCGAGCTATTTATGAAGTCAACAACCCAAAACAAGTGCCCAAGGACTTACCTTCCTGTGCTAAGCATAAATGCAGGAGGAGATGCTGTAACTTCTGATGGGGTTGATTTCCTAGAGGACATGTTGTTCACTGGTGGCGAAGTTATACGAACAGACGCAATAATTGAAGACGGCAACGAATGCTTAGCACTGTACCAAAGTGCTCGGTTTGGCAATTTTTCATATAAAGTTCAAAACTTTGATCCCGGAAATTACTTTGTTGATTTGCATCTTGCAGAGATTATAATCACAGATGGCCCTCCAGGGATGAGAGTCTTCGATGTCTTTATACAGGAGGAGAAGGTGAGAATTCGTTCTTTCATTTTAAATATATTGTGCTTGATCCTATTGCATTGATAACAAGAATCACACTAGAGCTCAAGCTCCATATGCATTGAGGAGTACAGAGGAGACATTACCCAGTTTCTAATGTCAGCAGCTCACAACAGCTTATTCAGTTCCCTTGTGTGAATGGGACTGAGATCTCTTGTATGTCACCTTCCATATCAGTTCCATTGTAGGGCAACCCTATTTTTGTTGTAACCAATTGTAGTCTCAGCACAATCATGAAGAAAACAAATCATTCATGAAGAACCAATTCTCTTGCAGGTAGTTTCTGGAATTGACATTTATGCTCGGGTTGGCTCAAATAAGGTTCTGGTTTTATCTGATCTAGAGGCTACTGTCCATGGCAAAGAGGGTTTATCCATCAGATTTGAGGGAGTAATAGGAAGTCCCATTGTGTGTGGAGTTTCCATAAGGAAAGATTGTTTGGCAGGTCAGTTGGAAGTTCTAGAATTCCTTTTGATATTTGAATCTCTCTAGAGTGATAGCAGAATAATTTTTTTCCTTCTGTTAAAGCATGATAATTTTATCACTTGGTATCAATATCTAACAAACTCAACCTACACTTCTTTTTAGGCTCAGGGGAGATGAAATTTTTTGAAGAGAAAGAATCATCTCAAACAGGAGATCATAAAGAATTGGAAGTAATGTTTGAAATTAAGATTTATTAAAGTACATTTAACAATATTCATTGCTTGAAATACAATTTAAGAAATCCTGATTTTCTTATGACACCCCCCTACAGGATTTTAATGAGTTTAAATGTAACATTAATGAAGAGGATGGGGAACTGCGGAGAAAATTTGAGTTGCAGTATAAAGAATTAACAGAAACCAGAAAGGCATTGGAAGAGATTAAAAGGGAGAATGACCTGAAAAGCAAAGAATGCCGAGAAGCTTGGATGTCTCTTCATGAGCTCCAGAATGAGCTCATGCGCAAGTCCATGCATGTTGGGTCTTTAGGTATGCAAATGTTCACGAAATATTCCTTGATTTAGTTTCTTCAAGACAACATCTTGATGGATCTTTTTTCACAGCTTTTGCCATTGAGGGACAAGTGAAGGAGAAGAGCCGATGTTTCTCATCCCTTAGAGACTTAACTAGGAAATTGAAGGTACTGGAATCCAATTCCTGCTACTAGAGTCTACTCTCACTAGATCAAAAGCAGTTTTAAATTGGTTTGGAAAATTGAGCAGATTCTGAAAATGGAGCACATCACGTTGTCAGAAGAAGCATCAGAATACAAGAAATGCCTTAGAGATATGACCCAAATCACCAATATCATTCAATCTAAAAGTAAGTCAATACACATATTTCCTTATATCTCAATTCCATATAATCGTTTCTTGCATATATTTACATATCTACCTTTTCCTTCTTTATAGTGAATCAGCATGTGGACATGGAAAAAGAGTTGAACGAGGTCAAGCTTAAATTCATTGAAGGTGCAAAGGAACGGAAAGAGCTTTATAACAAAGTCCAAGAACTGAAAGGTTTAAAAAAATGGTGGATAAGACTGCAGAACTTAACAAGGGAACGTGAAGGACTATTAACATTGTTGCCTTTTTTCCTTTTTGGCAGGGAACATAAGAGTTTTTTGCAGGTGTAGGCCTCTGAACAATGAAGAAATTGCTGGAGGAGCTATTACAACAATTGATTTTGAATCTGCCAAAGATGGAGAGCTTACAGTCAAGGGGGGGAATGGAGCATCCAAGAAGATTTTCAAGTTTGATTCTATCTTTACGCCACAAGCAAACCAAGGTAATCAGTTGATCAAATGAAATTTCCTATCTGGTATATAATGTAACCATTAGGCTGATGGGACATTTATCTATTGATACATTTGAATGCCTATTGGAAAAAATTGTTGCGTTGGCTATATGCTACCATATTATTAGTTCACTTGTCAATAACCTCAGATGTTCTTCTCATTTTATTTGTTAATTTTTTCCCCCTCCTCGTCTCCTAAACTTGATTTATCTTCATATAGCTGAAGTGTTTGAGGAAACAGCCCCCTTGGCAACATCAGTTTTAGATGGGTACAATGTCTGTATATTTGCATATGGTCAGACAGGAAGTGGCAAGACATTCACAATGGAGGGGTCAGAAGAAGCACGGGGAGTCAACTACAGGACACTTGAGGAGCTGTTTCGCATTATCAAGGATCGACAAGGACTTTACCGATATGAAATTTCTGTTAGTGTTTTAGAAGTCTATAATGAGCAGATAAGAGACTTGTTGTTGCCAGGGTCTCAATCAGGTGCCAGTGTAAAGAGGTAATTTGAAAACTCTGTCTATTTTTTTAAAGAAATGTTTTTTATAACTATGAAAAGTAACTAATTGAAGCTTTTTTTTCTCTGTGTAGGCTTGAAATAAGGCAAGTTGCAGAAGGAATCCATCATGTTCCAGGACTTGTTGAATCCCATGTAAACAACATGCATGAGGTCTGGGAAGTTCTAAAGACGGGCAGCAGTGCTAGGGCTGTTGGCTCAACTAATGCGAATGAACACAGTAGCCGATCCCACTGGTTTGTCTTCCTCCTTTCTGTCAGAGCAGTAATGTAAACTCATCCCTTGTGATTAAGGCACTGAAACAGTTTAGTTTCCAAACATAGATATAAGATGGTGGAAAAAGAAACAAAAAATTAAGGATCTTTTATTATAAGGTATGACAAGATCACTTGCAAAGACAAATGTCCCCTATATCACTCCCGCAATCCCTCATTAAAGAAAAATGCCTTTATTCCTTTACCCTCCAAAAAATTTGTTGCTGTCTATTTACAAATTTCTCCATTCCTTGTTGATTCATTAATTTGTCAATATGCATATAGAGTGATTGATCCAAGACTAGCTGTTCATATTGCATCTACAAGTAGTGAGTGATATGAAGTACATGTACATCTTATTGCCCATATTAAGAATGTTCTCCTCCATCAATTGTTTAGATGTGTAGCTATAACTAAGTGGGAATTTTCAATAAATAAGAGGAGAAGAAAAAGAATTAGGGCACAGATAGAGAAAAGACTTCCATTTCTTTAAACAATATGGTTAGACTAAAACATGTAGTGTTCTTATTATTTATTGTTTTTCACTCTAACTATGATGCAACCTTTGAAGTATGATATTGACTAGTGTGGCTTTCCCCTTACAGCATTCATTGTGTGATGGTGAAGGGAGAAAACTTGATAAATGGTGAATGCACAAGAAGCAAATTATGGCTCGTTGACCTAGCCGGAAGTGAGAGAATAGCCAAGACAGATGTTCAAGGAGAGCGCCTAAAAGAAACACAAAACATTAACAGATCTCTTTCTGCACTTGGTGATGTTATATCTGCTCTTGCAACCAAAAGCCCTCATATTCCATTCAGGTTCTGAAACCACCTTTTGGTCAAGATGGTAATTCTTAGTGTTTTGAAATTGCTTTATTGATCACTGACTTTTGACATTTTGAATTTTCCTTCAAAACTTTGTGTAGGAATTCCAAGCTCACACACTTACTTCAAGATTCATTAGGTACTTCCTCTATTTATATCTTGCAGAGTTCTGAGTTGAGGGTGGAAAACTGGGAAGAACTGCCTTCATATCCTTATTTTCTAAGACAAAATAAACCAGGGTGACTTTTGACTTATCATTTAGTTTATGCATCAAGGAGATTTCCCATTTTGTTTCAAAACTTGATTAGATGATTATCATCATCAAAATCATTGCATACTTGTGGACAGTCGATTAAAATATAGAAGGAATTGTCAGAGAAAGCCCCAGGTTTGGTTGGCTTTATTCATAGGTTAGGCTGATTTTATCAAGTGTACATTCCCCCCCACCCAAAAGAAAAAAATTAAAAAATCCTCTATATTGCTGCTTGGTTATTTCTTTGTCTTCTGTTCGCTCTCCCTAGCTTGAGGAAAATTAGAAAACAATTATAGAACCATCTCACACATATCTGATTTCTGAGATTATATCCACAGGTGGAGATTCAAAGACATTGATGTTTGTACAGATCAGCCCCAAGGAGAATGACCTGAGTGAGACTTTATGCTCACTGAACTTTGCAAGCAGAGTGAGAGGAATAGAGCTTGGTCCAGCCAAAAAGCAATTAGATGGCACTGAACTTGTGAAATACAAACAAATGGTACAAATGCCAATTTTCAGTACAATACTCCCTTAGTATAAGGACTCACTATAGATTACATGCTGGTCAATACTTTTGATTAATTTGTTTCTGTCCTCAAACATCTGTCACCTTCTTTTAGGTTGAGAAGTCTAAGCAAGATATAAAGAGCAAAGAAGTGTTAATAAAGAAAATGGAGGAGACAGTTCAAGGTCTAGACCAGAAGTTGAAGGCAAGGGATCTCAATAATAAGAACCTACAGGACAAGGTATCTCCAGAGATCTTTTTCTTACAAGCTGGCTAATTAAGAGACATTCTAAATAATAGGATCCCAATTTTTAAAGTATGACAGTAATTACAATCAATATTTTCCAAGCAGTGTAAAGTTGGTTCTACATATTAATAATTAAAACTCTAATTTGTCATACCTTTACTTGGTCACTGTAAGAGCTTCTTTCTGCCCTCACTTTAAAATCTTAAAATTTCTCGAAGGTAGATAATGTTTCAGGCTTCTTAACTACAATAGATACCTTGCATTCCATTACCAAAACTGGGCTTCAGTCCTCCCTTACCTTTTGAACATGGTGTATAAACTTTCTTTGATGATGCTAATTTACCTTTGTGATCAATCATAGTTCTCAAAATTTGAATGTTTACTATTTTAAACCTTTTCTTCTTAATACCTAATTTGCCTTATGCTGCTTGAAATTATGAATAGTCAAGAAAGTGTGTCCTGTTCTATTTTCCTTTCTGTTATCTATTGCTAGCTTGAGAATAATTTATGTAAAAAAAAAAAAAAAAAACTCGGTTTAGTTTGTTAGGGAGATGTCCAGAATAATCATATCCCTGCTAATTCTTTGCTACAGGTGAAAGAGCTAGAATCACAACTTCTTATAGAAAGAAAACTAGCAAGGCAGCACGTGGACGCAAAAATAGCAGAGCAACAACAGCAGTTGCAACAACTAGAAGAGCAACAAATTGCATGTATAAAGTCTCCACAGGCAACACGCCTGTTTGCAAACCAGAAGATTGCCAGTGAACCAGCTAGTTCATTGGGTAAAGATGTCATAAATCTCGTCAGACCACTCACAGATAACAACTCCAGACCTGCAATGGCCCCTCCTCCAACTGATAACTTTTTCAGGTTCAGCAATCTCGCTGAGAAGGAAAACAGACCTGTGATGTCTGAACAACCACCACTACTACAAAAAAGGAGTGGTAGAGCTTCCATCTGCACTACAACACGGCGGCTTCCACTGGTACCAGCCCCTAGACGTAATTCACTAATCCCATTACCTTCTACACCAAGCATGGTCACATTGCCATCACCATTACTACCTATGCCACAACCCCAAGCTGACCCCATCAAAGAAGAAGATACAGAAGAAAGTGAAGGTAGCTTGCCAGACCAGACACCACACATTCTCAAGGGACAGAAAAGTGGGGGTACTAAGAAGGTGAGCAGCATATTGAGAAGAAGTCTTCAAAAGAAGATTTACATAAAGTCCCCAATGCAGCAGCGAAGGATGGGAGCAAATGGAGGGATGGAGAAAGTGCGTTTATCGATTGGAAGTAGGGGGAGGATGGGACAGAGAGGGCTGGTTAGTAATGCCACCAGGGCAGCTAAGGAGGTACAGCAAAAGCAGAGCCAACAGGAAAAGGAAAGGGGATGGAATGTTGGCAGTGGTGGAGCCAAGTGGGGGGTGGGCAGGGGGAATACTCCCTCTGTAATCTGATCATTTTTATATAGGGATAGTGAGTGGGCCAATTTACCTGAAACAAAAGTGTCATCCAATTACTCTTCTAATTGTTTTTCTGAACTTTCAGATTGTTGATGTAAATTCTTCATTGTAACTAATCAAGTGGATTTCTTTCTTTTAAAAGAAAAAAAAAAGTGTGCATTAAAATCTCCCAACTTGACTGATTCTTTTTCCTTTTTCTCCCATACAGAAGGGTGAATTATTCCCCTATTTCATAGTGATCCATCATTTGCTTCCCAAATATACGTCAATGTATATCGTTTTTTGCTTTCCTAGTTCACTACCTGGGGAATTAAATGCATTGAATCTGAGTTACTATTATAGTTCCAATAGTCTGAGGCAGCTATGAATTCAATTCTGATCCATATCCAACCCCCCACCAAAAAAAAAAAGGATCCTAAATGTGTGTCAGGAATGTCCAAACATTTAACCATTCTCAAAACAAGGCATCAATACAGATGGAGGATCTTCTTTATATTATCAAAGAAGATTTGGATTTGTTAAATGATACTACATTTGCACTATACTCAATAATCCATGACTAGCCAACTCCATTTAGTCTGGATAAGCCTGATCTGAGTTGAACCATGTGGAAGCATGTCATAAACAAAATCCACAAATCTTGATCAATTTGGTTATCGAGAATGCAATATCATATTCACGCAATTACTCCTAACCTTATGACACTTTATTTTTGAAGCAGCTTGCATTGGATGATATTTTAAAATGTACTAATCACTCTTGTTATGGTCCTCTCCTAGAGTCGAGAGATTTCAAGAAGGTCAACATCCATGTACTATGATACTAAAGTCAAAAAAGTCACCATCCATATAGCTTGTAAATGCTTACATCCTATGATGCAGAGGCTGCTATGGCTATCAATGGAGTATGTAGCACATCCTCCATAAGCATTGACTGAAGAGCTAACTCATCATCTGCAATCCTTTGTCTCAAACTCAAAGATTACAGAAACTTCTGTATCTTTATTGCCTCCCCAATACCATTGCTGAAGATCATGTGTTTGTTCAACTACTCATAAATACAGAGTTTTGACTGATTTTTCCAAATATAAAAGAAATTGTGTTCTAGCCATTGTACGAATTCAGGAGCCCGCCCACATGAAACCTGTGGTTGCCTTCAAGAAATTTTGTGTCAACAAAGCCCCTATTGTCCATCAGAAACTGTAAGTAATCACATCTATGCTACCACTAAGTATCCATAGCTCTCCATTATTCAGGCAAGACTGACACTGATGGAGGATGAAGTGAACAAGTCCACAGAAGTTAAACATTAATAGAGTTGCAGCATGGCAATTATTTGAGCCACATGGACAAACCTCTTCAAACCATGAATTTAAAAATTGGATCAGAATCAGGTGATTCGACTCAGAATCAACCCGGACCAGTTCCAATTAACCCCGATTCTTCCCGTACTGAGTCTGACTGGTTACCCATGAGTCCTCCCCCTGTTAGCAAAAACGGGAACGAAAAAAAAACAGAAATGGACGGTACGGGTTTTAAACGGTAAAATTTTTTGAACGATACGGTCAAATAAACGGTCAAAAAAATAGAAAACGGAAAAAACTGAAAAACGGATGGTACGGGTTTTAAACGTATAGATTTTAAACAAACGGATCCAAAAAAAAATACTATACTCATATAAATTAAGGAATTATTATATAAATACTTGCATCTAATATTCAAAATGACTGCAATATCCAATACTAATGCATATATCTCATGTCTTATTACAAATTTTATGACGTATGATTAAATATCATTCACTACCAATTCTAAATACATATACCACACATGTCCAAGTTTTATTGAGCAATGTGGCTTGGCTTTGATGTTGTTCATTATTGTCAACATAGTCAACACACTCTTGGAGTAATGTATGTTCAGTTTGAATTAAGAGCCATCACTTTAGAAACATTTTTTAACAAATATATCAATTTGTATATGAATTTCGGGATCCATACATTGATATTGAGTTGAAGGTGATATCATGAAATATATAGGCCATTGAGTTAGCTTCATGTCGGCGAAAGAATCAAGTGGATCAGAGTTTAGGAGAGTAAGATATGGTCAATTAAGTAAACATTATGTTTAATAAATTAAGTTTTAAAAAACAAAATCAAAAAAATGGAAACGTATTTAAACGCGTTTTAAACATGTTTAGAACGAAAATGCTTGTCTTTTGCTATTCTTTTAGAATCTTTGAGAACCATACGAGAAAATGTGTTTTAAACGGTAAAAAACAAGAATGTGTTTAAAGTTTTAAACGTGTTTTTGCTAACAGTAACCCATAAGATGCTTCTGTTATCGGATTGTCCTTATCCAAATCTCCATTTACATGCCCAAGGCCTTTCCCAAAACTTGCCCTCCAGCCTCCGGGACTTGTTTCACCAGCGTATCCTTCTGGTTTTGGTTCAAGTTATGAAATGAAGGAAAAATAAATAGAAAAGGGAAACCCGATACGGAGTCTCCTTGCAGGTCTTCTGTGCAATTCTTTTCTATTAAGGAGGATGACATGGCTGATATCTAACAGAACCAGGCATAATTAAAAGACCTATTTTATGGGTTACTCTTCTGATCAGTGCTTTTAGAGATTTTGAAACCCTGGGAAGTTAAACTATTTGTTGATGGGTGAAGAAGAAGAAGAAGAAGAAGAACCTAATCTTCCTTCTACACCTCGCCATTCGTCGTCTCCTCAAACAACCACAAAAGGAGAGGATGCTCCTCCTCCTCCACCACAACCATCTGTTCGATTCGATCCCAGCCGAAGTAAGTTTTGGGTGCCCTAGATTTTGTTTTCTTTGATGAATGTATTATCTACAATGTATAAAAGTTTATGTTGAGTTTGACGGACCTTTACAGTCATTGGATGGATAAAATCCATTCTTAGGGATGGCACATAAACTTAATAGCTCTAACGAATTAGGTTCGCAGGCCCTTTATTGTATGGGTGCAACATGGATGGTTTAACCTTTTTTCGTGGGCTCTGAATGCTTTCATTTTTTCTATTGGTTCAATACTTACTTCCTTTTCTTTATTTGAAGTGATTGGCATTATCAAAAGGAAGGCCCTGATTAAAGATCTAGCTGCTGTATACCATGCGGAATGTCTTTCATACTGTCAACAACTTTTGGAGCTCCAAAGGAAGTGGGAAGAGGTTAGATATGGATATCCTTATCAATGAATTTATGCATTAATGTTCTAAATTTTAGTTTCTATTCTCTATGGATTTGCTTCATAGTTATGTCATTATTGCCAAATGCAAATACCTTGCTACAACTTAATTTGTTGTAACGTGTTCGACTTGGACATAGATATTAGAGTTTGCTTTTTGTATCCAATGTCTTAGTATGTTTTATTGCATAGTAAATATTGATTTTGGGAAAATCTTCATGGCATCTCATGTGGGGTGTCAAAAGGCAGTGTAACTTTGCTCTAGCCTCCTTCCTCGATCATCCTTGTCCTTCTTCTATGACTTCCCATTCTCTGCAAGCTGTGCAATCGCAACAAAAACCTCAGAAAATGACAACAAAGACAATGTCAGAATGGGGACATCGAAAATAGCCCTGCGGAATCGATGGCAGCAATTTACAGTCACCTAGGACGGTTATTGATAGCTGCTGCAACAACTTCCAGCATGGCAGCAATTTGACATTTTCAATGATCATTTATTTCCATGACACCAAGCAACTGAAAAGGCACAAAGCCAACCTAGTGAAGTTTAATTATCATTGTTCAGTGGAACCATTGAACATCACTGCCCATATTTGCTTCTTCCTCAGCAAACTATAAGGCAAAGATGGGGAGTCATACTGCAACGCCGTCTCTTTCATGAAATTAACTCTCACTTGAGAATAAATCCCAGCTGCATCCCACTTTTTCTTTATATCAAGGTGTTGCACAAATGCTACCATGGAAGAAGTTAACTTTCTATTATGTGTGAACTGTCAAGGTAATCAAATGCTCAGCATAGCTTTATGGGAAATCAGTCCATCTGAAGTCTTCCTTGGCCCTGAAGCTCTTTCTTATTCAATATGATTGTATGTGCTTTTCATCTTGGTTTAATGTTTCCCATGGGGGATTGGTGGATGGGACTGGCATTTCCAGAGTTGGGGATATAGAGTAATGAACATTGCCATGTATAAAACCTTTTTCTGCTCAAGTTTGGGTTGGAAGTAGTTCTTCAGTGTCATAAAAGTTACAAGGCATTTTATTCATCAAAAAAGGAAAAAAGTGTAGGAGACAGCATGGATGAGAAGGATAGCAGGCTTTTAAGGATGAGAGCATTTGCATGGAGTTAAGGGGTTTTGGTTCTGAGGGTGGAACTGTCTTGTTAACTAGTTTCAGAGCTGTCTCTTAGAAGGATAGAAATGAGTTTTTTTTTTGAAGCTTGATGAGAATGAGTTGTAGAAACTTAGATTTAAGTTTAAGGAGACCACAGGGATGGGATTGAATAGGGGATTTTGAATCTTCTGGGGGAAGGCTGTGGTAGAATCATGTAGTCCCGCATTGCTTGGTTACAGCTCTTGTTGGCTCTTTATTAGCCTCAGTGACATTCGTTGAAGGAAAAGATTGTTAAGAAATGAGTTCCTGCTGTGGGCCATGAATTCATTGTTTATATGTGTTAGACTACTTGTGCACTTTGTGAACTAATCCAACTCATATAGTCTCCAAATCATGTTTTTCTTGACATGAATCAACCTGTGACGTATGCTGACTTGCAAGTCCAAGATAAAATTGTGTTTCCATGCCGAAGCTTTTGTAACTATGACTGGCCTTTGACAGTATAGTGGTGTGGAGCACATGTAAAGAGAAAGAGATTCAACGATATGGCTGAACTCTATAAACAATTAGTGTCACATTAGGCAATCTTGACCTTACAACAACAACAACAAAGCCTTATCCCAACTTAATGGGGTCGGCGACATGGATTTAAGCAAGGACAAAGAAAAGGAAAAGTGAAAGTGAAAGGAAAGCAGATCGCAAAAACTGTAACGAAGTAGAACACAGCTAGATGAGGTCTACCAAAATTAGCTTTCTATTTCAGTTGTCTATGGTAACATGCATCATTTTTTTTAAATCCAAAATTCGAGTGCGTCGTTTTTTACCTCTACAAAATTAGGTTTCTATTTTGTTTGAAGTATTATTTCAATTGTTAACCCCTGCCAAGACTGCTTCTTCCAACATTTTGTATCTTGTATCTCTTTAGTTACTGTCACAATGGAAGAAATGCAATTCTCATCCTTCTTTGCATCAGATGCATGCTATAATAGCAGACAGTGGCCAGTCTCCAACTACCACAAGATAATGCTCTAGTCTTTATGGCTGCAACCTTTTTTACCACTAACCCAGTTTCAGAATTAGAAAATAAAAATGAAAACAGAGGAATACCCAATCTTTTTTGTTTTCTAGGGCAGAAGATTGGGGAACTAGAAGTTTCTTTCTGTTTAGCTGTAAAAGGCTCCAAAGGTACAGTGACTAAACCATAGTTGTCAAGGCAACTAGGAGACTCAAGGCGTTGGAGGGATGTCTAAGTGACAAGGAGCCTGCCTAGGCGTGCATTATATGACTATTTGTAATATAGCAATGATAATTATAATTATGCTTATATGCAACTTAGATACCATTTGGATATAAAATGATAAGATTATCCTAGTAATGACCTAATATGAGAAAATCAACATATAATAAAGAGAGTATAGGATATAATATAAGCATATTCATCAACAAACAAAGCAGTAAACATAAATTCGTGAAGTGTCAACAAGGCGTGCTGTCGCCTTGGACTCAAGAAAGAGCCTGAACGCCTAGGTGACACTGACACCTTGACAATTACCGACCAAACAGATAAATTGATATAGTTAAAATTTGTGCTTGTTGGGGTAGACTGGACAATGTGTGGCTTAAGCTACAAACTTTTGTGTCTCAACACAACATCTCTGCAAGATGCAATTATGGAATTGATTGCATCTAATGGATTTTGAAATTCTTGCTCGATTAATGTATTAGTTTTCCTGCTTTTGCTTTCCTCAAGAGTTTGAACTCAGGGAAAGAAGCAGTAGTCATAAATCTTTCTATGGAGAGATTGGGCTGTCATTTTAAAAGAAACACGTTTGCGAAGAGGGGGTTGCAGGTGTCCACTAAGGAAGACGAAAGTATCCATCCTTTCACTTCTATGCTGTACTTGCCGTCTAATAATGCCCAGAAATTGGGTTCCCTGCAGGGTCATTGTTACTACCATACGTATAGACTTTCTCCTGTCTTTCCAGCCTGTTCTTTTACAACTAACAGATTCAACAGATGTGATGGTTACCCTTACACCACTAAAATCACATCGAATTTAGCATAGGAAAACACAAGGTGAAATCATCACAAGCTTAATGTCTCATTAGTGTGTCAGAGAACTTTTTGCCAGTTTATGGATTTGGCCTTTTCAACTGTTTCTGACTTTCAAATCTTTGCAGCCAGTCGTGGACAGCAAAGCTTTTGAGGATGTGAGGAAGGAGACAATAAGGCCACCCAAACGTCTGAAGAAGACCCGTGAGGGAAGATAGCGCAACCCTTAAAAGGACATATATATATATATATATCACCTTTTGAAAGGTGGTTACAAGTATATATATATAGTGCAGCTGTATACGTGTTGAATTCTTTTGCTGACAAAGGAAAATACTTTGCCCTACCTTGCACTTTTGTGACTGCAATTGTAATTTTGGGATTTATGTACTTTATTAGGTGTAATACTTCCTGTTAGATGTTATGGTATGATATTTCTTTGTACAAGCGTTCCTCTTTTTTCCTCTTTTTTTTTTTTTCTTTTGTTGGGTGGGGGGGTGGGGGTTGTGTGTGGTGGCCCTTGAAGCTGGTTTGGTCCAGTCCCTCAACCATTTGAAATATTTTAAAGAGTTTATGAGCAGCACAATTCTTTTGAGGGAGTTATCAGTTGGATAATGCTTAAATACTAAGTTAAAAGAGTTCGAATATTATCCATGAATTTTTCACATAAGTACCAATATCTTGCAATATGCATACACTGCATATTCTTCAAAGATTCGAAAAATTCACATATTTTATTCATCAATTATATTAGGCATGAAAAATTTCCTGTATTATTCCAGATTTGTTCCATAGACTAACCAGGCTGTGGTTGGCCAGATTGGCGGATTAGGTCCGTCGGAGTAGACTGCTTAATGGTATGATATTGCTGCAAAATGTTTGGGTTCTTCCCGATCCAAGTACTGTAATGAAGTCTGTTATAAGCATAAATTTTCTGCTCCCATATTGAATCTCTACCCACACAAGAAAAATCAGTAGCTACATGCCTACAGTGGGATAAATGAGGTGGATTCAAAGGTGAAAGTTTCCTTCAACATCATTACCCAAATACCTTCTATCTTGTTTTGCACTCCAAGGAATTAAGGGGGGTGGATGGCCTGATAAGAAAGATCACCTTTTGATAAATTCTTAAGGCCCTGTTTGGTTAGAAGTGAAGCAAAATTAAAACATAAATAGAATGAAAATTTTCTATAAACGTTGGTTATTAAAATAATTGAATAATTAACTCAACAATATATTAAACATGGTAATTAAACTTTGCCATGTCAGTTTCAATAATATTTTGCATTAAAAGTTGAATAAAATTTGGGGAACAGATCCACGGGGCACAAGAGTAACGATTGCTACCCACACTCTCACGGAATGAAACCATCTCTTGCCCCCTCTCATTGGTGTGGTTTCCCACTTTGGCGGTGCGGGAACCTCTGCCCTTAAAACTTAGGTGAACATTCCCTCATTTTTTTTTTTTTCAAATTTACTCATTTCCAACCAAACAGGGTAGTGTTCCAAGTATTGGGCACTTTTAGAAATGAGTTAATGAAACCACTATTTTCTCAACATCTACCCAATGAGGAACTTGAATACAATACAAACTTTTCATAGCTTGTACAAACTTAATGCCCCCAAAACTACAAATTGTTGTTCAATTGATCAACTAATAGCATGATTGGCTAATCGATAGCCTACCAATAATGCGCAATACCATTTGATTTTCTGATCAGATTAGATCATAATGTTGGACCAAGCAGCATTCCTTGCACCATGATTTTGATTGATGTTTCAAAACTGTCAACAGCCGATATGAATACGACACATTTATTCTATTTGTATATCTTTGGTATAATTTTGATGCTTCTGACATACTTTCAAGGTACTGTAGTTTTGAACCCAACTGATTGAAATGTTTGCATTTTACATCCCTTTTTCTTTTCATTTACTAATCTATGATTTAATTTTTCCGAAAGGAATTTACTCATCGTCCACTATTCCTCCAATGGATGCCCTCAGCTTTAAAAGGATTGTCCCTACCCCTATCCTCCAAAATTGATACAAGGCTGTTAGATGCTGCTTCTTGACCTGCACCAAGTGCCATGAGAAACCAACAGCAGAGTTAGTATTTGTGTAATTGCTTACATGCCTATCAAATCTGGATCATCTGGAACACAAATTATATCTAGGGGCTCAAATCATATCAGAGGTTATTTTCTAAACAGATCAAGGTGGCCATAGCTATTAAACCCTTATTTCTGCAGGGTATATTGAACAAAATGCTTTCATATGCTTTTCTAGTCATGTGAGTGAACCCCTATGGATGACCAGGACATTCTGTGCTCTACACAATTTAGACTCTTGGTCAATAATCTGAATAAAAGTCCAAAGAGGCTAATGCACCTACCATGTCCTGACTACAAAATCTCGAATTGCTTGCAGTAAACTACTTTGTACAGAAGGAATGGGCCCTTGTCCCTCCATGATTGTTTTGATAGTGGGTCCCATCTCGTGGACCGATTTGATAGATTCTGAAAGTCGATTGAGGAGGTTTATCAGGGCGATCACTTCATTCCGCTGCAGCTGCAGCTGAAAAGCCAACCAGCAATACACAGTATAAGAATTGGATAAAAAAGAACAAAACTATGAAGTACTGAGACTAAGGAACTCACAGGCTGGCTCATGTTGTTTTCACCGTCAACAGAAAAGAGGATCTTCAATGCAGTGCCCAAGCCAAGAACTTGAAGCTTTCCCCACAATCGGCACTTTTCACAACCTACACAATCCATCAACGCACTGCAATACAAGTACATTGAGTCAAATTCTCTCGTTTTCTTGTTTCTTGTTTCTTGTTTCTTGTGTTCACCTCACAACTAGAAGGAACTCCAATTGCATAAAATCAGGTATTAGTGCACAAAACTTAAGGAAGAAAAAGTGGTGGTTGCAAACAGTTCCTCTCCACAGGATGGCCCAGGGGAGGATGAAATTATTATCCTCCACTGTTGAAGAATGATGACAGGTGTTTTCTCAGCAAAAGTGGAAACATTCATATACTGCCCAGGTTCCCCATATTTTGGCTTCAAGATGTGCTATAAGCCCCCAGTAAGGATATGTACAACTGCTCATATTGAAAATAATTTATTTCCTATTTTATATCCAGCCTATGAGTACATATGTTTCAGGAAAGGTGTGTGGATCTCTTGTCCCCAAAACTTAGTGTATGGGGATATGTGTCCAAATACGGGTATGAATGTTTCAAAAAGGACAGTTAATATGTTAACAAGGGCGTTAATGTGCCAAAAGGAGGGGGTCTATTCTTCTCCACAGCCATTGTGGGTTTGTCGGACACATATCCCACACCTGTACCCATGTGATGTCAACAATGGATAGTCCAGGGGTACATGGAGTGTCCTGGCAAGAAAATCAAGCCTTCAAAGAAATATCAAAAGCACTCAGATGAGTTTTGAGAACATGGGTTCAATAAAGAGGTGTTTTAGTTGACAAGTCATTTTATTTAAATTCCAATAGCATTTGAGCACATAATATCATCCCTAAATGTGGACTTACTTGAGCCATACTAGTTTGTTAAATATGAATTAGATACAAGACCTATTCTAGGACTGTAAAGATAAAAATTTTCCTTGTCTTTTTTCATATCTCAATATGGAGATAAGTCCATTTTCAGTGTAGAACTATGTATTTGTGTTCTATGGCACCCAATGCAAGACAATCTGAATAAGGTCAAACAGTCCATGAAATTTGAAACACTGATCCAAGTAAAGTACTCAGAAATAACCCACCCCC
>NC_056563.1:28216240-28219379 GCF_013358625.1 Macadamia integrifolia | reverse complement strand
CCCCCCCCCCCCCCCCCAAAATGCTCATTTCCATCTTTAGTGTGCTACTTATCAAAATAACGACTATCAGTTGAGTGCAGCCTCAGAAATAAACCTGATGTTTCTGAATTGTTTCTGGATCTGCTGCTTCAGCTCTGGTCCACTTTGACCCTGCCATAACTTGGCTTCATCAAATGGAAGTGGGCATGCAGCTCGTAACTTTGGATTATAGAGTAGCTGTTTCATCAGGGACTGTGTTTTCAGGTCCTCAGAAGGGTTGCCAGTGTCATACTCAGCCTGCTCCAAATAATCTTCTGCCTGGAATGCATTCAAGATATGGATGCCATGAACAAAACCATCTTAGTGTGTATATGAAGAACAATAATTACAGACAACATACCAATGAAGTATGGTTGATACTCACTTTTGTCACAGCTCGGAGAACAAAAAGATAAGTGAAGTACAGGTTCTTAACGCGTTCTGGGTATTTTAACACACGATCATTCATAATCTCAAGATTTTTACCCCACTGAAATCAACGCATAAAACAGAATTTGAGTTGTTTTCATTTTTCTATCATACAAATAGAACAAAATATCCAGTAGTATAATAAATATCCATTATGAGGGCAATATTTGTGTCCACCCCATGCAGAACACATCCCGCTTATAAATCATTTTCATGCAGTTCAATCTCAGTATTGATAAAAAATTAATATCAAAGTCAAAATTCCGTCTTCAGTAAGAAGGCAATGGACCTGAAAGTTAAATGAT
The DNA here is from genome assembly GCF_013358625.1 of Macadamia integrifolia. NCBI lineage: Eukaryota > Viridiplantae > Streptophyta > Magnoliopsida > Proteales > Proteaceae > Macadamia > Macadamia integrifolia. The sequence goes on along the minus strand of NC_056563.1, from coordinate 28,218,627 downwards.
TAGGAATGTTCATACATGGTCAATATGAATTTATGGATTCAGCCAATTGAAGAGATACTGTACAAGTACTCTGGATCAGTGGGAAAGTGATAATCTGTATCATATGGATAAACGACACAATTTTGCAATCATAAGGGACATTCTTATCTTAAAGTAATGAATAACCAGAGATGATCTAGAAAGACAACCAAGTTGTTAGCCTCGTCAAGGAGATAATCAGTAGCTATGTGGATAGAAATGGAGGAGTGGAGTCCAGATATCAACTTGTATAACACTTTCTTCTCCTGGCAAAACTCTTCAGATGGATCTGCACAACAGGTTGAGTCTCAACATTAAGTTCTAGTGATAAGGATGATTTCGAACTAAGAGTCTTAAGTCCTAGCAAAATCATAGTAGATATAAAATTAAGTACAGAATTAAATATTTATCAATAAATAAGGATATGATGGGACACTGGACCTAATGGTACCATTAACATTCAACTAAAGATTATTATGACTCCAAGATGGATATACATTCATCATTGACATTCAAAAAAGAATTTGAAAACCAAGAAAAGGTTTCTCTTTTTTTTTTTGTGGGGTGGGGCTGGGGAACGGGAGGTAAGTGGATAGATCGATATAGAGGTCTTTGTAAAGTTGTTGATATGGAATGCCCATTCTGCTGCCTCTTCCATCTTTCAAGAAATATGTTGTCAAATTGCTTCCATCTTTTCGGAATCATGAGTCCTCAAGTACAACATGGCATTTTTTTCTTCCATATTTTTTTGAAATCCGATGGATTGCTTATTGAAGCTTGTAACAAAACAATCTAAGCTGCTTGACTGAGGCTTTGATTGACAAGGAGGCCGCTCAGATTTTATGAAAGACACAATCAGTCATACTAATTGGAGGATATAGAATGTTAAAGAACAGGCATTGAAGGAGCAAACATGGTTTTCAAACTTTCTTCAATTAATCCCTGCACTTCAGAGTATCTATTGGAAGGGCAGATCTAGATTTTTCTGAATCTGCAGAAAGGGAACCCAAATAGTATGGCTTTTTCTGACTATCACAAGGACTTTCTGAAAAGACTGCAACCCTCAACAAAATTAATAATCACATGGGATTGGAATTGGGGTGTCAAAAGGTAGGGTCCAGGCCAAAACACTAATATCCTTTGGTTCAGGCTGTAGCAGTCTGGCTCCATGGATGCTACACTTGGTTTCAGATATGAACTATTCAGGCAAGCAACTGGAGATCGATTAATGATAACAAATTCAACCTCATACCTGGAGTTACAACAAACCCTTAAAACTAAACTGGGAAGCAAACATCATTTTCCATGTTCAAAAGGATTAGAATCATCATAAAAGAGTTTCCACCTCATACCTAGAGTTACAACAAACCCTTAAAACTAACCTGGGAAGCAAAACATCATTTTCCATGTTCAAAAGGATTATAATCATCATAGAAGAGTTTCCACCTCAAAGATTCTCCAGATGGAAATGAGATTGATTATTATTGCCTGGTTGGTTGTTGGTCAGTATTGGTGGGGTTTGACATGGGAGTTGATGGGTTGGAAGGTCAATATTCAAAAAGTATGTAACAGATTTTAAAGCTATTACCAAACTTCTGCTACTCCATTCATTTTCTTACTTCACAACAACTTATTGAAACCATTTATCAAATAGTAAATGGGTACCTGATACCTACCAGGTCACTTAAATGGGGTTTTGAAAATATGGACATCTGGTAATTAGGAAACTGGGAAGCTGGAACATCCCCTTAACACCCCTGGATGGAAGAATAATTTATGCAAGTTGTGCTGAGCTAATCAAAGAAGCATTCAACCCCTTCCAATTTCCAATCACATTAAAGTGGAAGCTACAAGCACCTAGAAGCGCAAAGGAAACAGAAAAGTGGTGCAATATGTTCTGTATTTCTTTGGGTATCATGAGATTTGCTGTTATTTCAGACTCAAAAGATATTGTGCAATCCATTTCTAAGGGTAAAAATGCTCATTGGAATTCTTGGTATTGGTGGAACTCTCTAGCTAAGCTTTTGCAATTGCCATTTGTTTCTAGTTGGCACTTAGTGAGGGAAGCTAATAGGGTTGCTGATGCTTGTGCTAATTTTGCTGTTAGTAGTCATTCAAATTCATGTTTCACAGACTACAATTCTTTCCAGACTCAATCAAGATTGCGATCAGGGATGATAATTCTCAAATTCCTTTTATTAGGTCAAAATAGAATTTTTATTTATTTATTAATGTATATTTTTTTTATGACTGATTATAAATCCATCTTTCCTTTGTATCTGAGTTGGTTTTTGGTTTTATTTATTTTAATTCCTAATTTTGTTTAGTAAAATCTTAGGATGTTGGGTCCCGGGTAAGGCGGGTTATGT
>NC_056563.1:28211567-28216220 GCF_013358625.1 Macadamia integrifolia | reverse complement strand
CCCCCCCCCCCCCCAAATTGTATTTTCTTCATTATCTTCTATCAATAAAATTTTAGGGTCAGGCCAGTGGTACCCAGATAAGTTCCTGGTTAAAAATAAAAATAAAAAGGGTAAGAAATTCTAGGACAAATTAGATGATATAAATTTCATAAATGAGGAGTTCCCTGGGCTGCATCTAATTTGGGAGAAAGCCCCATTGCTAAAGCTAGTTTGAGCAGTGATCAGCAAAATAAGATACAATAATACAGGGCTAACTGGACAAATTAGAATAACCTAAGAAAATTAGAGGAAATACTTCTGGCTATTTTATGAGTCAACATTTTCTACGTTACTTTCCAAGAATCAATCTCCACATATCCACCAAACATGTGACTACAAAAGATTTCAGTTGGAGATGTTACTAACCCAACACACTACAATATATAAGCAATAGAAAAGACCGATTTGTCATGAAGCAACATTGTACTAATCAGAAAGAAATAGTTTTCTAATATGCATTTCATAAGAAAGACTACCTTCCAGCCCATGGACTGTGGAATTTTATGAAGCTTAAAGCATATCAAGTTATCTAATAGTACTGTACACAAAGAAAAACTCACATTTTGGACAATTCTCTGTGTAAATAGCATCCCATATCCTCCTAGCTGATGGACCAGTATAGCCAGTGAATCGTTCAGGGTTCAGTTGGAGATTTACATATGTCATCTCAGCTGCAAACACAAATAAGCGTATAGTTTCTCTCAGTTTTGTCAAGATGAAGCATAATGTACAACTACAATGACAACATTCTATACTAGAACAACAAATCAGAAAACATGGATTGCTAACTATGGCCACTGTCAGCATTTGTGAATCTCACATTCCTATGAACCTCAGAGGCAGTCACAAAGATTCTCATTTTTAACCAAAAGAAACAAAATCTTATTTAATTCATGCATGCAAAAAATGTTTCAGCATCTACAACTTGTGAAGGCAAGCTGGTTTCGGCATTGTCATAGCAGCACTGAGGTTTTCTCAAACAAAATAACCAAAGAATTAATTGGAGGTGTGCACTACAGAAGCAGTAAGGCTTACAGTTATCAGTCTCATCATCATATGTCCATGGATTGTCTGTTTCTATCCACCCTCTAAATGCTTTAGTATCTAGAGTGCGGTCAATAATAGCTTGTGGCTTTTCCTCTTGGCACACCCGATTTTCCGATGAAAGTCCTTGATTGAGGGGCTTCTTAAATGTTTCTGGAATCTCATTTTCTGGACATTCACAAACACTACAATCCCGGATACGGCACATACCGTCATCAGGCCAAAAAGGGCAATCACACCAAAGTTTAACCTATTGCAGGAAAACAGCCAGTCAATGAAAACTCAGACAAAGCCAACCAATATTTCTAAAGCACAGTATGAAATTAAATTCCATGAAGCAAAAAAAACGAGAACTAAAAGTTGTTCTTAGTTTTGACACCAATGAGTCAATGACTTCCGCATTTTCTATCTTTTAAGCTATTCACTGCTTAGAGTTGAAATTAGATTCTTTGGCTTATTCAATTATAAGAATACAAAAGTGAAGTTTCTGAAGGTGCTTTTTATATGTACTGTATACGAAAAATTAATGCATGCTTTCTAAATGTACTGTTTATACGAAATTAAATTGGGGGGGGGGGGGAAGAAATAAACTTCTGGTCAAGCGTGACTACAAACTGCTTTTTCAATAGGTACCCAGAAAATGATGATTGCTTTCTTGACAGTTCCTAAAAATGTTGATGAATGTAATAAGGAATTCAACACAAGAGACATGAACCACAAAATCATACAAAGGACTTGTATTAATAGCCTCCTTTTCCCTAAAAATGCAGCTGCTTCTTTCTTTAGGAAAAACCCAAATACAGAACCAACAGAAGGATCCTCCAAAGAATCACACAGCTACTAGGAAAAGAACCTCCCCTTGCCTGCTCCTTTATAATGCCAAATGAGAGTTCAGGTGTTCATCTATATATCTAAATCAAGTTCAATAATAATCACAAGCTTATAGATTATAATTTTCTTATGATCTATGCAATATACAGATGCCCAACATTTGCGTTAATAAATTATGAATTGCATCATAGGTTGTGGGTGTTTCTGTGATAGGTAGAAAACCACCATGCAACATCTTTTGTACAATCATGAAGGAAAATCTAATCCATCTAGAGAACAAACAGAAGCATTAGCATCCCTCAACTTCGAAAACATGAAGACAAAAAAATGAAGCGTTAAACAACCCATATCCAAAACTAAAACAGTCTCCAAACTAATTGGACAGATCTAAAGAATCTAGCCTGCTCCGAACCCAAATAAAATCAACACTATACCTTGAAATATCGGAAAAATGGGATTTTAACGAGCTCTTGGAGCAGTGGATGCAACATTTCCTTGTTAAGACTGTCAACAGTCTCATAATCACAACAACAATCCTCTACAATGCCAGTATATTGGCGTGAATTCTGCAAAGATTCAAGGGGGACAAAATGTTAATAATATCAAAATGAAACAAAAACTTCTTGTATTTTCAACGATCCAGTCAAGGGCCTAATAGCAGACCAAGATTCACAACTTGGGGTGACAAAAAGTACAGCATTGACCTCGATTGGCCACTATATCAACTTAAATTGCATCCACATTCTAATTCTAGTATCAAGAAACAAAAACAACATAAGAATAACAAAACAGTAATAGTAATTCAGCAGTCCATCAACCATCAAACGGACTAATGGAGATGAAAAACCTCTCTAATTACGACCAGATTCTTCAATTAAGCTCAATGAAGACAGAAAACATATAGATATATAACAGGGGAGGGAGGGGGAAAAGGTCAGAAACCAATATTTCATCACCCAACAATCCATAAGCTGTACATTGTAAAAATTGAATAAGAAATCAACAGCAAGAGAAATTCAATGAAAAGCAGTTCAAGGGACACCCAGAAGAGAACACATCTGAAACATTGCGAAATATGACAGGAATGGATGATTCTTGAGAAAATGGAGACAATACCGCACACTGGCAGGGCTTTTGATCACTGCGACGGAAAATAGAGATCTTCGGAGCTGCTATTGCAAGAAAGACTACAAGAACAGCTCCAAGAAGCCATACCCATCTCCTACTGGGCTTCTTCTTCTTCTTCTCTGCCATCTCCGGTTTCACCATTACATCAATCAGAGCAAACCCAGAGAGAAAAGATTGTAATTTGCTGTTGAAATTTCATAGACGAGAAGAAGATCAAAACCAAAGACGACCAAATATATAGGAATGGAAAGAAAGAAATTAAAAAGAAAAAGATTTGAGATGTCTATGATCTTTCTGATTCTTTCTCGGGCATGCAATAAATACAATTAGGCCACGAAATCCGTCAAATGACGGTTTTTTACCATTCTCTGCTGGCGTTGCCAACTTGCCCATAGTTTCTTCGGTCAGTCGTTCTTCAGTTGGAAAATTAAGAATTAGAAAATGACGTGGATACTATTTACGTCAAATAACCAGTAAGAAATTGACAAGTGGATATGGTACAAGAACCAATTCTCAACCTCCAAAATTAGATTTAAAAATTTTCAAAGGGTAATGATGTTGTGCAACGTCCTTGATAGCCAAGAGAAGAAAGGAAAAGAAATAAGAACGAAAAAAAATCAGAAAATAGAAGAAAAGAAAAGAGTAGAAATAAAATAAAAAAAATTATGTCCGTTTGTAATCAATAGAAAAAAGAAAATAAAAGTTTTTTCTATTTTCTTGTGTATTTTTCTTTTGTGTTTGGTAAGACATTTTTTTGGTAATACAAGAAAACTTCACCATTCCCAAAATGAATTTTGAAATTCAAAAAAAGAAACTCCTCTTGTTTCACCACATACCAAGGCTATGTTTGGTATGCATTTCTATTATGAGAATATACATTTTCATTCTAAAAATATATAATGTGTTCTTAAATGAGAGTGAGAACATTGTTTGGATAAAACATTTGTTTAAAATGCATTTTTTATGTGAGAATGCTCAGGCATTTTATCAAAAATCTCATGGGCCATTTTCGGTGAAAATCCTAGACAATGTTACATTAATAATTCTCAAATAAAAATAAATTTTTGAATTGTTCCTTAGATAGTATTGGTTACATCAAACTCGTAAAGATCATGAGGAAAACAGGAGATTCTAGGATTTTGGATTCGAGATGAGATCTTAAGAAAGAGAAAAAGAGAGAGATTTGGGACGAGAGAAGTGGCTTTTAGAGAGAGAAAAAAAAGTAATTTTTTGAGATTTGTAAGAATGAGACGTTATTCCTTGGGAGAGAATGTGTCTTTTATAAGATTAGTAGCAGAGCTATTTTCATCGGGTTGTGCCAAAAGCTGTAGAATGCAGAATGGAGAATGGAAAAATATCACATTCCATAATGGACTGCATTCTTGATCGTGTTCTAGAATTTTGAGAATGGAATGCTTACCAAACAATATTTTTAACCGTCTAGAATGTGTTCTTGGTCCAGAATGCATTCCAAACACATCCTAAATATAATGAGAAAAAAATTTTTTTTTTGATAAATAGTGAGAAATTCTTAAACCAAGAAAATAGTACCATTTTTGTACCTATTTTCTTCTCTTCTTCTTTCTTCTTTTCTTATCTTGAGTAAGAAAA
>NC_056563.1:28208232-28211547 GCF_013358625.1 Macadamia integrifolia | reverse complement strand
ATCAGTAAGAAAAAAGAAAAAAAAAAAAACTAAAAAAGAAAAGAAAAAAAATTGTAGAAAAAGAAAACTTCATCATTCCCAAAAGTTATGTTTGGTAAAAAAAATAAAAAATAAATAGTACAAAAAAAAAACATAATTACATTATCATGATTTATGTGTCTATATCTCTCTTCAAATTAAAAAACTTTTGACCTTTTTCTTTTCTTCTTTCTGGTTATCAAACATAGCTTTTGAATTTTGAAATTTTAAAAAAAAATCTTCTCTTGGTTCAAGACATACTAAACACAATGAGAATTTCTTAAACCAAGAAAATAGTACATTTTTTATATTTTCTTCTTTGTTTTTTATTTTCTCTTGGCTACCAAACACAGTCTAACGATCAACCGACATGGCCTTTAACTTTGACCTATACCCACACTAGACGAAAAGAGAGAGAGAGAGAGAGAGAGAGAGAGAGAGAGAGAGAGAGAGAGAGAGAGAGAGATGGGGATGGGGATGGGGATGGGGATGGGGATGGGGATGGGGATGTCAATTAGTTCAATTACTAATAATTACTATCACTCATCTGTATTCACCCTTTATTTACTCAAAGCCCCTTATGCTTAACTTTTTCTTTTCTGATTCCTCCATAAAAGCAAAGTTCCACCTCTCCTCAACCCTCTCTTTCTAAGGTTTTTGGTTTGTGGAAATTCTACAATTTTTTGTTCTTCCTCAACTCTGTCTTGCTCCAGTCATGAAATAAGAGTAATAATGCTATCCAACAATCTTCCCTATAGAAAAATAGATGAATCATCCAAAAGGACTAAAAGATCCACAAAGAAACTTGGTGGCAGCAGCTAGCAACTTATGTCAATTTCAATCAATGGTTCGTGTGGATCATCTTGTGCTAACAGGTTTTATTAAATGTAAAAGCTTATGAAATACGGACATGTTAGGAAATGGCCAAACATTTTTTTGAGGCTTTTCACCCAAAAAACTGAACTAGAATCCATTCCCTCTATGTCGATTCAATCTCAATCTTGTTGCATGAATGTACTGGGAGATCAGGATGCCCTCAATGCTCCCTTCCTCTTTCATAAAGGCTTTCACCCACACTGACACTAAGTGATATCCAACTCGAATGCTCGAATGCAAACAAGCCAAGTAGCTAGCTAAAACCAAAGTGTTTGGAGCTACCAACTGCGAGAATAGGAGAATAAGAAATACTTGCTATATTATATGTATCTTCATTCCGTGCAACTCCACTCATTCATAAACCCCCTTAGAGATAGAGGGAGCCACTTATCTAAGATGCAGGGTGACCTCACTATATCAACGAGTGAAGGACCTAGTAATTCTTGAACAATGGGACATGATAACAGGGACCATTGAATTGAAATTGAACATCGGTTGCTACCACCAAGTTTCTTTGTAAATCTCCACCTCTTTTGAATGCTTTTGCCATTACCGTCTGAGAAAGATTGTTGGATAGCATCATTACCCTTATTTAAATTGTAAAATTTCTAGAAATCACAAGCTCTACTACTACCTTAGACCAACTTGACAATGTTGGGAGGAAAGAGAACGTATGAGAGAAATTAGTAATCCAAAAGAATTCTTGGTGAAGCTAATGAAAAGACTTTCTGTCTTCTATCCGAGGAAGTACCCTGAACTCATTATTAATGAAGTTACTAGAAGGTCCAAAATATATCTTCCCCCATTATGAAATCTATTCCATCCCTTTTAAGATGAGAGTGGATCAAGTTCACGCACGAGAACATATGAGAATGATCCTAGTATGTAGATTTAAAATAAATTTTCTCTCTCTTCATTTAATAGATTCTAAATCTACAGACCAAAGATGTACGGAAATGTTTTTGTACTTGAACCTGATCTGTTCACTCTTAAGACCTAAGACAAAAGAACACCTACTTTACCGTGGGAGAAGGGAAACCACCACTCTAGTACTGGTCTTCCTATTACCCTAGTGGACTTTGAAACTTATGCTTGTGTTCAATGATCCAACCCGACCTGCCACTCAGTCTCTGAAACCAAAAATACACATCAATGTAATTCAGTCCTAATGCCCTTTTTCTCCACACGGATTTCACCCTCCGTTGGTTCTCTAATTTCAACAACCCACCCCCCCCCCCCCTCTTAGGACCTCTAAGTCCATTGAGTTACCAACTTTGATTACTTTTCACCATCATTGTTTGCTTGAGTTGATCTTCCATGGCCCACTGGGTTAAGTAAACAGCGGCACAATTCAACTTTCATTGGTTCTAGAATCCAAAGTGGCTCCTGTTTTCAAGGTAAGCTCTTATGTATTTTTTAGAGAGAATTTCCCACAATGCGAATGTATGGATTGGGGAGAAATATGATTTCATTCATATAGAATTAACATGGTCAAAATATGTATCATTCATATATTTTCACATACGTTTCATTGGCCTCGTGCAAACCCTTGTCAAGGAAGATGGTTCCCTGAAAGAGCAGAGCTGATAGGAGTGCCCTTTTATTAGTAAGGGGCAATCACTTAGGTGGAGTAAAGCAGATCTATGAGGTAGATGCCAATGAAAATGCAAGCAAAAGCATCAATATGAACAGGATTTTAGCTTTTTATAGGCAGAATGAATATTTTGCCCTCTATATTTAGGCCCTTTGGGCACAACAGGAAATTTTCAGTGTACGTCTGGCGAAATTAAAACCCTATTCATGCTTTCACCCAACACCCCCCACCCAAAAAAAAAATCTTAATCACATTGATGCCTTATGTGCTTTCATTGGCCAGCGTTAATGCAACGGCACACGATCAGGTAGCCATTGGGTAGCGTTCTTTATTTATTTATTATCTAACGGGCAACGATCTCTTAGCCCATTAATTTTTTTTTTTTTTTGGTACAACCCATTAATAAAATATGGATTTTATGACAAAACCAAAGAATCTTCGTACATCGAATGGTTGCGATTTTTTTTTTTGGGTGCAAAGACCCACAAAAGGGGGGAATTTTCTCCCTTGGATGTTCAACGGTTGGGATTTTTTCACATCAACCTTCCGTATTGTTAATAAAAGGGAAAATTATGTGATTACCCATTATTGGATTTGCTTTTACAAAAATATCCGCATTATGTTTGCATCAACAGATTTTCACAAATCGAGTTTGGGTATTACAAATATACCCAAAATAGTATTTGTCGTGCGCCTTTTATTGTATGCCTACGAGTTGGGACATCAATGTCTTTTCCTTTTTCTTCTTAACAGACATCGTCGTCTTGGTCGACAGTCGACACCCATGTCTCCTACGCTAAGCCAACCTGCAAGAACATCCAACACAC
>NC_056563.1:28204096-28207803 GCF_013358625.1 Macadamia integrifolia | reverse complement strand
GGAGGAGGAAGAAGAAGAAGAAGAAGAAGAAGAAGAAGAAGAAGAAGGGGCGGGTGGGTGGGTGGGTCCGAGGGCAAGAGGAAAAAACGACTACCTTTTGCTGAAAACGGTCGTTTTAGATCCAATTAGAGGAAACTAAAACAAAATTGGAAAATTTACAACCGGATTGCAGGAGAATACATGCCTAATTTGTAGGCATATGATAAAACACGTATAATTAATAATATTCTGGGTATATTTGTAATATTTAAACTTATTTTGTGTAAATATGTGGAGCTAAACATAATGTGGATATTTTTGTAAAAACAAACCCAATAGTGAGTAATCACGCAATTTCCCTTAATAAAACCCATTCAGGGTGATGCAGGGTTGACTCGATCTCAGTTCTTTTTCGGTCGCTCTAAGCGTTGAAACTTCAAACAGAGAGTGACTGGAGTCGAGTATTGTGTCCCTGCCGCAACTAATTATGGCGATCTCGTTAAGCAGCATCTCTGGCTTGGCCTTCCAATCGGCGAGCTTCCATGGAAGAAACAACACTCGATTTCCAAGTCGAAACAACGTATTTGAACCTCTTCCTCTTCGTTTTCGCTCTTATATCGTTCGAAACATTTCGATAACTAAGGCTTTGAGCTCTGTTAACGCTTCTTCTTCTTCTTCTTCTTCATTGGAGTTCGATGTTGTGATCGTCGGTGCCGGAATAATCGGTTTGACGATCGCTAGACAGTTACTACATGAATCGGATCTTTCTGTCGCTTTAGTTGATGCAGCTGTGCCTTGCGCTGGTGCCACTGGTGCTGGTAAGCTTCCACTTGTTTCCTTAATATTGGAATTTCTCTGTATCACTTTGGCTTCTTGTTAGTTTGGTGGATTTCTTTTCCCCCTTTTTGTTATTTTTTTTATTTTTAGTTATTTTTTTACTAGTAGTTTGGATTTTCCCTGGAATAAAGGTTTTGATACCAGTTTCAGCCTGTGATTATGTTTGACTGCGGAAAATGAATGATAATTGAAGAAGTTTATAGTTAATTTTGGGGACAAAAATTAACTTTTTTTTCTTCACTATGAATCGCAGATTCCCCAAATGATTATTGATGGGTGATCAAGCAGAGCTATCCCTGGAAAGTGCCTTCCAGAGGATTCAAGCTTAGAAGATGACATTTTTGTGTTACATAATTACATATAGGCTTCGTTTGGTTGCAAGAAACCGAAAATGAAGGGAAGTGAAGTTTGTTAAAATTTAAATAAGAAAGTGGAACATTTTGTAATGATGATGGTGTAATCAACTTAAAATCTTACAGAAATGGTAATTAAAAATTTCAAATTGATTATTGATTTGCATATTATAATCCAAGGAACTTGGTTGAAATTTAAAAAAAAATTAAATACTATAATTTACAAGTGTTTTGAGTTAGTTACACATTCATTGTTTGATTTTCATATTCTAATCCATTTTATTTTTCTTTAACTTTTACTTCCCTTCCCTTCCCTTTCCGATGGAGCCATAAGGAAGTTGGTGTATAACACTATTTGATTGGAGATTACGGTCGCCTTCCTTTTTATAATCTGGACCACCAAATTGAGAGACTACCTCCCATTTACAAAGCTTGAATCCTCTGGAATAGCTCTGCGTGTCATGTACAAAGTTAGGGGAAACACATCATAGGGTGTTTTGGTCATTTTTAAGTTTTCGAATTCAGTGACCAGAATACCCGTAATTCTTGTTCCATACACCTGATGGTGTTTAGCAGGTGTACTCTCCAGGGGATCCTGACCACTCAAATACATGAGCATCTGATGAGTTACATTTCTTTCAGTTATCATTTGTTCTACTTAATATCAAAGAACTGCTGACAGCAGATCACATAGTTGAGATCATCAAACTAGTGTAGTTTTAAATACATGTTCTATCATTGAACTGGATGAAGTGGGTGTAAGGTCAGAGGGCAGCTTTCTATCCCAAATATAGTTAGGATGGCATTCATTGTTTTAGTATTGTACTGTTGTATGGTCTTAGGCTTACCCCACTCCCCGGCCTTAAATAGATGTTTATGAAACTAGATTCAAACAATTTCATTGAATAGGTATAATATCCTGATTAAGGGCCTAGAAATGATATAATATTTATCAAGATATAATCCTTACCATGCATTTCTTTTAAACTAGAAGAAATTTTCAATCTTTTGTGGAAATCTGGAAGACTCAATGTCTCTCAAAAGATCAATACTTTTGATATGCCTCAGAGACAGAGTTGTAGATTGGGTTGGTGTCTTGTTCCTCGAATCTCCCTCTTGTGTGAGGTAGACATGGAATTCGTCAACCATTTTTTTATCGTGCTTTCTTTTGAACCCGAGCACCACCCCTGGCCTTGTCCAGCTTGTATTGGTAATCTGAAAGAGCATGGTTGACTTGTCGTAGTTGTGGAAAAGATTATTGTTTGCAAAGGGTTGAAGTTCCTATAAAATTTTCTTGGAGCCACATCATGGACCAATTGAAAGAGAAGAATCAAAATTCTTTTAGGCAGGGTTTAGGTGGTGATGCTCAGTTGGTCCCGAAGGTGTGATTAATAGGGTCCATGTGAAAGTGGCTCATTCATCATGGTTTAATGGTTGTCCAATGCCGGTAAATTGTATGGATTGCCTCATTTGTAAAGTATTGGACTAGAAAGATCATATTGTCAAATTGTTTTACCTTTTTTTGGAATTTCATGTCTTCTTTCTTCTTCTGGGTGTAAAAATTACATGAAGTTCAGCTGTGCAACATGAAAGCAATAGTTGAACATGTACACTTCTGTTGAGGATGACTTATTGCTTTGTTTGGAAGTTAATGGTTAATGCTGTTTCAATTGATGAGAAACAGGAACCCCTTCATGATTCGAATCTTCATATTGACTTTCAATGTTTGCTCTATATGGCTTTCTTTCTTTTCACAAACCTTGTTTAGCTTTAAGATTTCCTGATTGAACATTTGCTTTTGAGCTGATGCCAGGGCAGGGTTATATATGGATGGCTCACAAAACACCTGGAAGTGATATATGGGAGCTTGCAGTGAGAAGTCAAAAACTGTGGAACATGTTGGCTGAGAGCATACAAAATGAAGGCCTAAGTCCTCTAGAAACATTGGGTTGGAAGAGAACAGGTAATATGATTCTTAATTCTCTAATAATGAATTCTGAAATGTGCATGATTTTCTTCGGCCTAACATTGAGGGACCAAGTAGACCTGAAGAACAATGGGCTGATCTTAACAAATCTTTTAATTACAGTTCAGTAAAGTGGGATGTGTAATCTGTTATTACTTCATGAATTGAAATGTAGTTCGCATTTAGGATTGTCAGACAAAAAACATTCGACCTTGAATGTAATAGTGAACAAATTGGATTTTCAATCTCATATTCTCATACAGAAAGTTAAACCCACTGTTCTTCATTAGGTTGTGACCGGTAATAACCTAATTCTCTCCTTATGTTACCCGGGAATGGCAGTGGTATGACCCAGTTATCGCAGCATAAAATGAAATACTAAAACAAATTGTTCCTTTAAGAAACAACCCATGTACCCATGCTACACCATTTTAGGCTTCTCCATTTGTTATAGAATTGTAATGCAAATAAATTTTGCAAAGATGAAGATAGTACCAAAGGCCTGGAGTATGAAGATTCGACTCCCTATATCGTTTTTTTCATGATAGTGGCATCTTTATGATATTCACTTC
>NC_056563.1:28197491-28204076 GCF_013358625.1 Macadamia integrifolia | reverse complement strand
AAAAAAAAAAAAAAGAAAAAGAAAAAGAAAAAGAAAATTAATAAATAAATAAATAAAGATCAGAGATGACAAAAAATTCTTTTAATTTGTAAAAACATTTGAGTATCTGATACATTTAGCTTGAGATAAATCCCCCTAATCCCAAATGAAAAGCTACACCATATGTATGTTGTACATGATACGATACTCTAACCTATAAAGCAAAAGAAATATAAGTTACATCAAGCGTATAGGAAGGATAACCAGCTGGAGTCTAAGAATTTTTTCTACACCAAGGAACTTGCTTTTTTTTTTTTTGCAACCTTTTTTTGCAAAGCCTAATCTATCATAAAATGAGCAATATCAGCATAAATTCTTGGGTAAACTCTGATGTCATCTTCAAAGAACCTCTTATTCTTTTTCTTCCGTAAACCCTTCATAATAACATATGGGGCAGGATTCACATGTGTAACTTTTTCCCCCAAAATGACATATTGGTCACTGATAGAACAAACTTATTAATGCCAGCAGGTTGTGTCATACAAAACCCAAGCAGTCCATGAAAAGCCATTTAACATGTCTCTACTGTGAAAGATGGTAAAGGAATCATAACTCTATTGGAAAGCGAAAATGGGATAGAAGTGGAAGGAATTCCAGGGGAGAAGAGTAATTGAATAAAGGACTAAAAAAATGTTGTATGTTATTAGTGTTTGTCAAAATGATGCTTGTTCAGCATCTTAAATCCTACTGCAATGTATTTAAAGCTGTTCTGTCGGCCACATTTTCTAATGGACCTTATATTTCTTATTGAATGGTTTTTTACTGCCTGTATGAGTATATAAGGAAAGAAGAGAATTCTTGTTGAAATATTGATGTTGATTTTTTTTTCTCCTTAAGCTGTCTGTTTTGTGTATAAGAGGTGAAATATCACAGTGTAATATTCTTATTAATAGGAAGCTTGTTGGTTGGTAGAACTTTGGAAAAGTCAGCAATGTTAAGAGATAGGGTAAGGCACTTTGCTGAAGCTGGCATGGAAGTCGAGTACTTGTCTGGCCATTCATTGGTTCTAAAGGAACCAGCACTTGATATCGGGAAGGGAGGTGGAGCAGCCTTTTTACCAGATGACAGTCAGTTGGACGCCCATCGTGCAGTTGCATTTATTGAGAAGGTGCCTTGAACTTACAATCCTGCTTTTATTCAGAAATAATGAGCTTTATTGCTGCTGTTTTTACTTATGTGAATATGTTTGGCGTAGGGTAACAGAAGTTTTGCCTTGAAAGGCAGATATGCAGAATTTTATCATGATCCAGTCATCAGTCTAGTAAGGTCCATTATATATTTACCAAGGGAATTTTTGTTGAAAAAAAATATAGGATGATTTGGAAGCCAAAAAAGCTCCTATCGGAGAATTATTTGTATAACTGATGATAAATCCAGATCAGGTAGCACTGGAGAGGTTGAAGGAATTCGAACTTCCAAAAAGATATTGTACAGTAAGAAGGCCATTGTAATTGCAGCTGGTTCCTGGAGTGGATCATTGATGGAAGACCTGCTAAGAGGATCAAACGTTGTATTGGATGTTCCTGTAAAACCTCGAAAGGTTTGATTTCGGGATTTAAACTGACAACTTCGATAAATGTGGAATACTTTTAACTTATTTTCTGCAAATTCAAGTGTTAACTGTGTGATTATCATAGTGTTCTTATGTTCTTCAACTTTTGTGTGTGTGTGTGTGTGTATGCATTACTTTTCCTGTTTTGTGTTCCTTACATATATGGGATATGTCAATGGGTTCTATATTAGTTGATAAGAGAATGATTGAGTGTTTTCTTATGCATGATTCTGTTTCTCTTAAAGGATGGTGGATGTTCTTTACCATATCTGAATGCTTGAGAAATTTGTGTTATTTAACTCAAAAGTTCATAGATCTCTCTCTCTCTCTCTCTCTCTCTCTCTCTCACACACACACACACACACACATAGAGGCAACTGTAAGTTATAAATGAAGATAGAGAATGAGCAAAAGTGTCAGACATCATTCAATCTTTTGTATGTGGATTGAGCCAATATCTTGTAATGCAATCTCGGGTTGAAACCCTGTTTGGGTTTGCCATGGGGCCAACCCACGTGCCTAAGCAGGTCAATGTGTAATGAGTGGCAATGTGATAATTAACCAGATCTTTCAAAGGGCTACTTGGTAAGTAAAAGAGAAAAGGTCATGGAGGGGTTTATGAATTATTGTACAAGGGTCAACTTGGAAATATTTTAGGAAATCTAATTGGAAAACCATAATATAATTTTTTTTTGGGGGGGGGGGGTAGGAGTGTCGTCTTCAACCTCCTGACTGGAAAGGAGGTGGAAACCCAGCAGGGATTTCAGTTAATCAAACTTCACCAAATAAGCTCGGATGGGCCTGAAAAACCAGAGGTAGGTTGCTAGCACTGTGAGCTAGTAACTCCATTGCTCCAGCTAATGATTCAGCAACATAGTAATCGACTGCAGTCATAATGGGCAGAAAGATCAAGCCAGATTTGAGTTCTGGTTTAGTTCTATTGGGAGGGTGGTATGAGGGCATCAAGCTCTAGGGTTTTGATCATCTCTAAGGTGAGCATTAAACCCCAAGAGTTGACATTGAAAGATTGTGATTTGAGAGAGATCAAAAGCTCCCTGAGGAAACCAGTAGAACAGGATACTGGAGGCATTTCAGAACTTGAATGAAGGAGGGAAAGTAAGAAGATGAAGATTAGGAAACAATAAAAGAGCACCAGAAATGGAAGGAAGAAGAAAGGTACTGAAGGTACTGATCGCAGAATGGAGGAATCGTACCTGAAACAAGGAAGAGTGAAGTCGTAAGACCAGAAGTTCAGGAGAAGAAGGAAGAGAAACGCGCCCAAGCACAGGGCACACAGGCACACTCAATGAAACTCAAACTTTCTATTCCATTATTCAATCTGTTTGTTGCAAGTTTACAACTATATATATACATATAAAATAGTATAAGATACTATAAAGACTCATATGACTTGTATAAAATAGAAACTAATTCATCTAAGGGAACTAAAGCAACTAAGGAACTTTCTCTTACATAATCTAACTCTATAAAACACTCCCGTAAAAAGATAATTAAAATTACCAAGAATCCCAATCGCGTATCTGGCCTGGTTTGGGTAAAAATATGGTTCAACAAGGAACTGGGAAATTTTCCTCCACGATTTGTGTCACCTTGGATCCCCCTCTTGCAATTTTGTTTGATCTCCTGTTATAGGAAGACATTTCTTTTCAGTTTTCCATTATTGGGGGAATGGAGAATATTTTACCAGCTGCATTTTACAGCACCAGTTTCTTGCAAAATTGTTGGTGCAGATTTCATTGACTTGTCAAAGTGGACTTGTTGATTTATTCTCTTTTAATTAAATATTTTTCATTTATGTATTTATATATATATATATATATATTTTTTTTTGTTTTTATTGGATTGGAAACGTTTCCATAAGGTTCACGATGGTTTCATATTTTCTCTTTGGTGCCAAATGAAAACAAAGGTCAACACTTGACCGTACATGTTGTGTTTTCAATCTTCATGATAGCAAGAGAATCACAATGGTGGTTAAGAAAACCCGTACATTTGCTTCATTGTAGTTTCATTAATATGAATTCACTGATGTGGTCATGTGCAAAAAAGGCTAAATGCCTTTATAAAAAGTTGACTTCTTTTGAAATTTCATTATTTCTTCTGTTGCTTTGATTGTTAGTGACATGAATGGCATTGTGTCTTACTCTAGCTAAGATGAGCCTCTATTGTTCCCATATCCCAGGGCCATCTCCTTGTGGTAGAGAACTTCAACTCCTTTTGTCTGAATCATGGTCTGATGGAGGTTGGATATGTTAGCCATCAAAAAACTGCCTTGCATCCTCCGTCTTCTATGCCTGGAGTCGCTGATGATGCGCAGAACTTGTCCATTTCAATGACAGCCACCATGGACCCAGTGGGGAACCTTGTCCTTGGTAACTGTCAGATACCTACTCTTTAATTTTTTCAAGCTTGGTGCTTCAATGTTTTCAAGTTCATTATCCTTGTATTTATTTTAGTTTTCCTTCTTTCCTCCCTGGCAGAGATGTCATAATTTCATGCTTCGGTTTCATTTGCTTCTTATACATGCCATGGCCCCCTCTGCAACTTCAAAACCTGTGGTGTCTCATCTTTTCTTTATGTTTACTGTACTATGATTTGGATTTCCTAGGTTTATAATTTTGCCTTAATTATTTGTCTTGCAAAAGCTCCAAGAATATCGTCTAAAATTCTAGTCTTTGAAAGCTCTCCAAGTATTTACTGAAATGTTTTAGACTTTAAGTTATATGACCAATATGCTCTCATCCTGTACCCTTTAGTTTTAGGTTATACCTAGGTCTTATCACTTACATTATTGTAGATTGAATTTCATTTCTTGATGGATAAACTATTTTTTTTTTTTGGTTCGTGATGGATGAACTATTGTTCTTGGCAGGTCAAGTTAGTGTAGGAAGAGGAGAGACCATCCTCCCTGGCTCTGAAATGCACTGGCAAAGTGATTTAGGACCTACAATTTTTTTATCCATCCAAAGCGATATTCTAGGGCAAAAGCTTTGATGTACAGATTTCTTCTCAATGCTTATTTTCATATCTTTTCACAATAAGAAAATATTAGGATGGATCTGGTGGGTATAACAACCTAATAGGGGTTGAGTTGTAAAATTCCCAAGTTCCTTGAAGTTACAAGAGCCCAATACTCAATATCGGAAGGGATCACCACTTCCTTTTAGACATGATTATTTCTTTCCTCATAACAATACTCTACTATGACCTGCTATCTAATGTAGGTATTCTTTGCATGCAATACAGATAGTATCAGTATGGCTTCCTGTCCTAACAGGAATACTCTGGATTTTTTTTTCCTTTTTAAATATTCTATAACCTTTTCTTTTTCAGGGAGCAGCCGCCAATTTTCTGGGTTCAGTACTGTAGTAGATCATTCCATCATTAACCGCATATGGGATCGTGCCAGGGAGTTCTTTCCTGCTCTGAGAGAAATATCGCTAAATGATTTTGCTGAGAGCAGAAGAGTGCGGGTGGGATTGCGGCCTTATAGTAAGTACATATTTCATATTAACGTGTCAAATGGACTATTTATTCAGTTTCTTGGACCATATGGATTGTCATTGTACTAAAATTGGCTGCAAGCCTACTTTTAAAAAAGGCAATGAACTGATGAATGTATAACAATCTACTGATCATAGTGCCTGATGGGAGGCCAATCATTGGGCCTGTTCCTGCTATACCAAAACTGTTAATTGCAACGGGACATGAAGGAGGAGGTCTATCCCTGGTAATCTTTCTATTTCTCCTGTCATCCTTCTGAAAAGTTTTAGAATCAACCTGAGGCAGATCCACCCCTGGATTAATTTTCCTGCCCATTTCAGGCTTGAATTGAGGTTCATGGTGGAGATCTGAGAGGAGAAAGTGGCGGACCTACCATGACCCTCAGAAGATACCTGCAATGGACTTAAATGATCCTAACATGACTGGGTGATAATCTGCCTAAGGTGGCAGCATAAACCTCTTGAGCTGTATTATCACCTTAAAAGGAATGACTCGGTGTCTATTGCTGTTCTTACATTTTATTGGCTATATTTCAGGCTCTTGGTACTGCCGAAATGATTACTGATATGGTGTTGGGCACTAGCCTCAAAGTTGATTGTGCACCCTTCTCAGTTGAAAATCGATTTTCTAAATGACATCAGGTAAAGATAGAAGAACATGCTGCAGGGAGGTGCTACTGGTTATCACAAGTAAGGCTGTCCTACTGATCCAGGGTTGTGTTCTAGGAACTGCGTTGATGCATCCTTTTCCTCATTACATGTACCATATACAAAAAATGGTTCCCATTTTATTTATCCTAGATTCCCTTATGAATATGATTTGGATATATAGAACTAGCAAGATGATACATTTCTGTGTCATGGTATTGATAAATATATGCTTGTCTCTTAAAGTAATGATTGTAGTTTGCCCAGGATATGGTTGAGAATATATTCTGAATTATGTTTTCTGTTGAGGCTCTTTGCGGATTGCAGGAGTCCAAACAGTTGGTAACTGCTCTGATTAGTGCTAGGTCAAGTAGAGATACCTGGACATTATGTGAGTTGCATCCTTGATCTCCATTCCTCAATTCCCTTGATCTTTAGGAATTCACACTTCTAGCTAAAGTTGTGGAGTTTGATTTCTACGAAGCCATGGAATTTGGTTGCCTTAAAATGGAAATCTAATCTTCCCAGCTGATTGGATCATCATCACCAAATCATTGAAAAGGCAAACCAATTGCTTTGGAGATCCAATCTCCTCCAGAAAGGCATTGACCTGGAACGAGCCATGAGAAGGTACACACTTGTGATGGGTCACAGAAGGGAGTTGCTCCATTGCATATTTTGTTGGTCCACCCAGACCCATTTTATGACCTTGTTCGGGTTCATCTGGAACACCCCTTGTGAGGTCCAAATATCACACAAGCTTCTGGCACCCCAGGTAAGAGAAGCATATTGATGTGTTATGTTTTTCAGTCACTGTTTGAT
>NC_056563.1:28194512-28194914 GCF_013358625.1 Macadamia integrifolia | reverse complement strand
TTTTTTTTTTTTTTTTTTTTTTTTTTTTGATCGGATATGTTTAGGAGTTAAATGATTGAGTTTTGTTATTGAAATTTGACATGTGAGAAAATTCAATATTTGTTGAATTGTAACAACAAATCTTTTTTCAAATATGGGAAAAAGATCCCCAGCCTCTACACTGTCGCTTAACATATACCTTCTCACAGAGTTTTTATTTTTTGGGGAAAATGTTTTCTATGGGGGAGTGTGGCCCCTGCGCTTATACATATGGGGGTATGACTGCCTTGCCCCCATGAAATGTAAATTGGTTCCCTTGCTAATGCTTTCTTGTGCGCTCTCATAGGCCTCGTGCAGGTGTAGGAATAGTACTCTCAAACAAAGAACACTTTCCCTTTTATATTTTTATTCTTTTTTTTTTTT
>NC_056563.1:28193631-28194492 GCF_013358625.1 Macadamia integrifolia | reverse complement strand
TTCATTGAAGAGTCCATTTAGCATTATACCATTGATGTGGTTTAGAGATTCTTCTCACACCAACGGCTTGAACAACCCTTCCCCTTTCACTGGAAAAAGCATATTAGTGGTGAAAGTACCAAGTGACGAATGAACGTACTCTAGAATTAATATACAATAGTACATAGGAGGGTATTTATTCGACTGGAATCAAGATCAACCTTAATGGATTCCAATCTAGATGGGACCGAACATATTAGTTGATCCAATCCAATTCGATCTGATATTTCAAACCCTGGTGGTAATAGGTTTTTCTCAATCATGCTTTAGACTTCCTTCTTCTTTTGGGTAGAAAGTTATGTTTTGGATTGAACGGTTATTCTTTGCAGTGAACATCGAATGACTAAGAACATCTTAACACATATTCCAAGGTTATCTTGATCATCCGATGCTTATCGTACCATCGTTGCATTCACTGCAAATGATGTTTTCACCTTTGTACTTACCAAGGTTTCAGGAAGGATCAAGTTGATTGTATGAGGTGCACCGGCTATCGATTAGGTGATTATTACTTAATTGATTTAAGGAGAAAAAGAAAAAAGAGGATAATAATGATTATGTTTTCAGTCAAATACTTGAAAATTGAATAGAAATAATTATATGCCAGAAGGAGGGAGTATTCACCTTCGGTCACACGTTTCCGATTTAGGTAATGTGAAAGCCATGGTCAAGTCAAGCCTCCAAGGGAAGAGAAACTATTTATTATTATTTTTTTTATAAATGAATCACACAGCCACATACTACATTGTACGTACAGAGAGATCTACAATGGAATCTTCGGTGTAGTAAGAAGAGATACGCTTTTCACCAAAAAAAAAAAAA
>NC_056563.1:28178242-28193531 GCF_013358625.1 Macadamia integrifolia | reverse complement strand
ATTTTTTTTTTTTGATGAAATACTGATTCAACATAAATACCATTATAGAAAAAGGAAAAAAGAAGCACACGATCCATAATGCATATTCTAAAATGCATCCTCTCATATAATGAAATGCGGGGTTCATATTGTAAGCCACATGTTTCCCATGAAGATGATACCATTTTCTGTATTATCATTAGTTTAGCATGCAAAGATTCTTTTCTACGTTGACATGAATAGAGCACAAATTATGAAAAATGAAGAAATCACATTCATATCTATATAGAATTTTTTTTCACAATGACATTAATGACACTCCTTGAATTAAACATAAGCAAGATTATCATAATGAAAATGATATTTATTTTTTGCCCCCATGCACTTGTTTTTTCTATAAATTCAAACAAGTTGCAGTGGGAACTAAAATCTAGTTCTATCTCTATCTCTTTTTCTCTCTACCCACACAGAGTCCAAGTACATTTTTTCTTTGATACCCTTTGCCTTGATTTCAACAAAGCTAGAAACAAGGTATCAATAACTGACCTAACTAAATTTCCAACCAACTATATTTCTTATATATAAAAAGAAGGCCCAGCGGGTGCTACTATAACAACCTCAGCATCAATGGCCATAAAGATATAGTACAATTTCCTCATTCATAAGCCGAGGAAAACTGGTCCAACCGGGTCTGTCCGGGTCTTCTAGAATTGGCCTCCTTCGAAGGTCTGACCGAATTGCCAACCGGCCGGAGCAACGTTATAGCTAGTGATAGTTTTTCCATCACTAGTGGTGACTTGGAAGGAGAGGCTCTGGCCGTTCAGGTAGGAGTTGCTCTGCCAGTTCTGGCCCCAGTTCCTAGACATCGGTTGCCAGCCCGTGTTAGACCCCTTGATTGATATTGCATGGACATCCCCTGCACCGCCGACGTTGGTGATCAAAACCAAGTTGAAGTAAGAGTGACCGTTGATCGTGAATCTTATTCCTCCCTTCTTCACACAGGGCACCCTGCCAAACAAAAATGGAAATCCTACACGTTAGCATCGAATCTTTGTGTGACCCAGATGGAAAAGTTGATCTGAGCCGTTGAAAGTTCTTACCTTCTGAAGGAGACAGGGACGATTCCGGCATGGTATTGAGCAATCTGAAGGAAAGCCGGTTGAGCCAAGTCGAAGTGTTGAAGAGGAGGATTGCACCACCCACCGTTATCGTTAGATAAACCTTGGTTGGGAGGACAAAAATTTGTTGCTGTGACGATGATGCTTCCAGGGAGACACCATTTAGGATCAGAATCACATCTCATCTCATAACAAGATCCACAACTCAAGCCATTGTTGAAGAGAGCAGTGCTTAGAGCTGCAGTGTTAGTACCATATCCTTGACTGTACAAGTTCCCATACCCACAAGCTCCACCTGAAAACCAAAAAACCCTTTAGAAATCCAAACAGTACTTAATTAAGGAAGAACTTCAAATGGGTTAAAAAAAAAAATCAGGCTTAAGCTTACCCATTGTGCCGGTGGCGTCGCCACCTCCGTAGAATGTGGCGTGGCCGCCTTCCCAACCTCCATAGTCACCATAAGCTCTCTGTAAGGAGAAGAGAGAGAAGAAGAGAAGAGAAGCAATGGTAATGGCCATTTGAGAAGAGAGATAGAGAGAGAGAAAGAGAGAGAGAGAGAGAGTTAGAGAAGAGGAAGGTTTTGGGGTTAGAAGAAGAGAGGATGGTGAGGAATGAGAAGCTGAAGGTGTGGATTTATACAAGAGAAGGCAGAGGGTGTGGGGTAGTGTGGATAAAGAGACAAAAGTAGCGGTTCTCACGATTGAGGTGGTGGTGGGGCTTTGGGCTTTGGGCTTTGAAAAGGGTCAGAGCCACGTAACGGGTATGAAGTAAGTAATTAGGCAAAAAATCGAAGTGCACATGCAAATGTTCCAATTGGAATACCAACCGCTAAGCCCATGGGCCCCCGCCCGCACATGCGCCTCCCAACGGTTTCACCTTATTTTTATTTATTGCCGTTGTTTACCCTTTTTTTTTTGGACGAGGTTTTGGAAATGGGGACCGACAGGTCATTTATGGAATTCTACGGGGATCACGTGATTGGAATCTTAGATAACCTAATGTGGGGCTACGTGTCGGTGTTCTGTTGGGTAGTTAGGTCCACATGAAAGCGCATGGGTTGATTAGTGTGGTGGGTGACGTGGGTAGTAGGCCCGACCACCCAAAAAAGAAAAGATAAGGCTTCTGGTTGGACGGGGCGGTTCTGATTTGGCATTGCTGAGGTGTATCGCTGGCTTTCAGTGTAACTTTACAGTCAGTAAAAGAGACCTTTTCACTTAAAAAAAAAAAAAAAAGCTTGATAGTCAAGAGACCTCAAGAGACGGTAGTCAGATCCTCTCCAGCTTTTGGGCATTCTTACGTGCAAACCATGGTTGGAAAGGTCTGGGGATGCGCATCCGTGTGTGGTGTACTCGGATCCTTTCAAACTGTTCTAATGAGTTTCCTAGTGGCTGGGGAGGATCCGAACCCTTGAGAGGTTCATGAATCTAAAGAAACAATTTCAAGAAACCATTTAAAAATAACTGACAGTTGTAGGCGAAGTCGTAGCTGGTGCAGTCAAGAGGTAATGGGTTGAGTCTTTTTGCTATTGAGTAGAGATTCAGAGCATTGATCAACCGGTCCCTATTGATTCTAATCTAGATCAAATTGAGATTGAATCAATTCTAAAAACCCTAAAAAGAAGTCCTCAATTATGAAAACCCTGTGATTCTAGTGTTTCTTGACAAGAATTGAAAATGTTGAATCGATCAGAAGCGGTCAATTTTAAGGTGGGAAGTTGAGACTTGAGACCAATTAAGGGATGGAGGTTAAGTTTAAAATAAATATATAATATTTCAGACAATTTTCCCCACATTGGCTTTTCATATGAAATTTTTACTCTGTACCAAATTCATGTGGGTCCCATATGGATGAAAATGAATCTCCCACCACTATTGATGTGGCATAGAAGATTCCTCCCCATTGGCACTGTAGGGAAACTCTCCTATTTATCTATACCAAAAGAAAACAAGTAGAAACCAATTATGTTTGCAGTAAAAAAAATACCATCATTTATAGGTAAGATTAAAACTAAAATTGGATTGAGTGCACATCAAAGCGATTCAATTTTATTGAGGAGACCTTTCCTTTTAAGTTCTTTTTTTTTCCCTCGTAAAAGAGTTGAAAATTAATGTTCGGATATGAAAGACGAATTATGTTGGTCCTTACAACGTATGCTTGGCCCTTAAAGAGATAACTCTTCTTTCCCATTTATTTCCACCTTAATATAATAGGAAAGCCTTAAGCCTATACATAACTTACATTTCTTTCTTTCTTTTCTTTTCTTTTCTATTTTAATTTGTTAAATATCTAACTCATATTTTTCGCCTCAACAATAATGGAGCTCGGCTATGACATCATGTGGTGAAATAAAATTTTAAAAATCTAATACATTTTAGAATCCTTGAAAAATAATTGAAAAGAAATAGATGATTATTCTA
Organism: Macadamia integrifolia; assembly: GCF_013358625.1. Classification (NCBI taxonomy): domain Eukaryota; kingdom Viridiplantae; phylum Streptophyta; class Magnoliopsida; order Proteales; family Proteaceae; genus Macadamia; species Macadamia integrifolia. The sequence goes on along the minus strand of NC_056563.1, from coordinate 28,190,017 downwards.
AAAATATGGGAGGAAAAAAAGAAAGAAAAGAAAATGGACGGCTACTATATAATAAAGTAAAAAGAAATAGATGGCGGCCAAATGTGCAGAGATAATGCTAATACATGGGAGGTATCTGATTGAATTTAGTTCTAAAATTTGACTAAGGAATCAAAATCGTGCCCTATCTACCCAAATAAATAAATAAACATTTTATTTTTTTAAAGCAAATTAATTAAAGGTTGGTAAGCTTTTGCTCTCTTTAGCTAAATAAATAAATAGTCCATGATATTATCTAATTAGGTTACGAGATAAGATAATTAATAAATTATTATTAAAATATAGATGTCAACCAATGGAAATTGTCAATCTATAAATTGTCGGTGGACATCATATATTATTTGTATGACACGTAGGTATTCCTGATTCATTGATTTCAACGAAATTAGAGGTAGAAAGGTATCTTTGTCTAATTATTTAATTGAAAAAAAAAACTGTGGAGTTATTGGTACTTTATTATTTATTTATCTATTTTTATTTAATTGAAATTGTATTAAAAAATAATAATTTATAAGATACTGCAGCCTTTTGTTATACTTTATTAAAATAGGTAAGGTGTTTATATTTTATTTATGAAACTATTTTGTTTATGAAATCCAGAATGGAAAGGTGAGAAGATTTGTTTAAGGCCCTACCCATGTTAGAGCACATGCAAATACTGGTCATTGCGGGTCCTAATATTCATGCATCCTTTTCAGTACTTTTTGGTGATTAAATAAAACAGAAATGTACAAACTAACTAACAGAAGAAGATAAAGAAATCTCATGTTGGCTTAGGAAAAATACAAACTAATTTAGGCTCCCCATGTCTACTTGATTGCTTTGAAAATGGAATCCATGATAAAACATCCTTCAATTTCAACCACCTCTTAGATTTCTCTCTCCAACCAAATCTCCCCCCCCCCCCCCCCCCCCCCTCTCTCTCTCTCTCTCCAATTTCAATTTTCAACCACCTCTTAGATTCTCTCCAATCAAATCTCTCTCTAGAGATTATTCTTCTAGACTTTGTTGAGCTGTTGGTGCTTCATCAAGAAGCCTGAGTTTCAGAATAGATAGGCCTTTTCAAAAGTCATTAGTCCAATAATTATACACTTCCGAATACTTTTTTGTGGGTTGATTTTGTTTAACTCAAAAGCCTGAGTTTCCTGGTAGAGAGACTTTTCCTAGTGTTGTAAGTTCAATAACCACAAGCTATTCGATCGATGTTGGGATTAAACCCCTTCCCCACCTTTTAGCTGTAGAAAGCACTCACAACGTCAACTCTAAAAAAAAAACTATTCTAAAGATTTTGATTCTTGAGCAAGATTTTCTTCTTTATTATGTAATAGTCCAATGTGGTCTGACCATAATTGATAAGAAAATAAAATTTATTCTCTCATTTGAGTTTAAAGATATGGAAAATAACCATATGTTTCCTTCAAGAATGCAGGAAATTATGAACTAAAATGGTCATGGACACAATAGTATCAAGGTCTCCAGACCTTGTACCACTATATTCAATAAATTCTTTATAAATCTTAGGCCATTTGGGTGGTTGGTCTTTTTAAGATTGCAATCCCTAGAGAAGTTATATCACCCAATAACTCCAATCATTCAACAAAACCTACTGTTTTTTCTCTTTTATGACTTGTAGCTAATAGATCATAGGTAGTTTCTTTCTATAGCTAACTACCTACTAATCCATTCAAATTAGACAGTGGATCAGGTTCACATACGAGATTTTTCTCTTTCATCCCTATCCATGGATTTGGAATCTATTTTATTTCTTTTTTTTATTTAATATGTTTCAAATCCACGGTCCAAGAACCTATGAGATTGTTCTTATATGTGAACCTGATCTGAATTCCCAAATTCAACACAAAAGTCATATATAAGAGTAGGGGTGTCAACGGTTTGATTTGGACTGGTTTCGATCCAGGTTGAATCGATTTTGGTGTGGAAATGGTGAAACCAAAACCGAACAAATAAGGAAATTTTGGTTTTGATTTTGGTGTGGTTTGATTTCAGTTTTGCTTTGGTTTCAGTTTTTTACCGGTTTGGATCTGATTTTTCATACAAAATTATGCAAATTTTGATTTTTTTAATTGAATTTTGGGCTGTTTCGGTTTCTTACCGGTTTGATTAGATTTCAGTCTGGTTTCGTAATCTGTTTTGGTTTGGTTTCCAGTCCATTTGGTTTCCAATGCGGGTTTGTTAAGGGGGTTGCAATATGCCAAATCAAAACCGGCCCAATAAGGCTTCAGTTTGATTTGATCAAGGTTCAATCAACTCGATACGGGGCGGTTTTACCGTTCGATTTAGGTATTGGCACCCCTACATAACTCATAAGACATTAATGGTATTTACACAAGTCAAAACTTACTGTATTTGTCAAATTTTGATGATTTAATTTTGAACTAATCATCAATCTTCTTGTCTTACTTTGTTATAGAACTAGAAATTAAAAGGGTTCATATTTGATCATTTTTGAGTCAATAGATGATATATCTTCAGTGGTTAGGCAAAGAAAACCTCTCTTGTTTTTCTGCCCCCTCATCCTTCCATCTTGATTAGAACAAATTAGAGGTTTGTCTGGGACAAGACGGAATGAAACCCCAACACATCCTTTTCTGATCATTGGGGACTTGAAATGACATCCACAAGAAGGCATGTGGGTTTTATCTTTCACTGTTGTTAGTTGGGGGCTAAGGAAAGGTCCATTCACAAGATTGTCCCTTAGTCCCACTTGTTAGGGACCTTTAGACAGATATGAACACAACTAACATGGATGGGTTTTAGGGTCCCCCCAAACATACCCAACCCTCTTCCCCTCTTTGCAACCCTACCCAGAAAGTGGTTTTTAAAAATCCGGTTCGATTCAACTGGATCGACGGATTTGGATTCATCAGTTGGATCGACTAAAATTGGGATTGAAATTGACTGAGTCCGATCTTGATTCTGGTTGATTTGGATCAATTGATCCTCTTTCAAAATTTAGGGTTAGGGAAATTTTGGGCCAACTTGATTGAATTCTCACTGATCTAACCGATTCTAATCTAGAATGAGATTGTAATCGGAATCCAACCAAGATGGATCCGGATCCGGATCTTGATCTTGATCCCGGGTTGGATTTTTAAAACTTGCCCTTACTTTCTAGTAGTTGCTTTCCAAGGGTAGTAGCAAAGTTGGTCATAGCAGTTGCCAAAGGCCCCAGTTGAGCTGCTGAACTCATGGCAGCCATATTTTCAGATCAGATTAAAGACTTTACCAAAAAAACAAAGGGACACTAGTGCCTACCACCTTTACCCTACCATGTGAGCTTCATTGGGAGATGACCCTTCCTTTTCCTTGGGTGCATCAGTGACAGAGTTTGAGGATTCTGTGTCGGCCTCACTGTAGCTTTTATGTCTCTTCCTCTTGGGACTGGCTTCCAATATTGGAATTTGGGACCATTGGGCAAGTATGACTTTGTTTGAGAGGTCTTCTATCAATAAAAAATGGGGGTTGTGCTAAGACTTTATCAATAAAAAATGGGGGTTGTGCTAAGACTTTGCCATGCTTAGTGAAACTTAAGGCTAGTTTGGTATCGTTTCTGTTCCAGAAACATCGTTTCGTGTCAAAAATGAAAATTTCAGTTTCTATGTCAAAACGCAGTTTTTAAACGAAAAAATGGAGTTTCAAAATTTTAGATTTTTATCGGATTTTTCTTTTGTAAAAAGGAACGAAACTGGGAGGACGGAATCGTTTTTTCAGTTTTTTTTTGTTTTTTTTCATTTTTTGTTCTAAAAAAACAGAAACAGACCATAAGTGCACCAAACAGAAAATTCCGTTTTTTCGTTCCAATAGAACGAAAAAACTTCAGAAACGTTTTTTTAGAACGATACCAAACAGAGCCTTAGATTCCTTGATTCCATGCATGGGTTAATGTGAGAGAAAAACCAATTTGTAAAAATTCAACCGGGACATGAGCAAGGAGAAATGGAGAATGGCTCAAAGTTTTAAAACATAATTTTTTTAATTTTTTTTAAACATAGCTGATAGGCTCAAGAAGGAAATGAAAATTAAACATCAGTTGACATGCTCATCTTTTTTATTTTGGAAAATAAAGTTGGGAAGTGGCGCCGCATCGTTTACATTGGTGTTTTCTATGATTATTTTTCTCTTCTGCAATAAAAAAAGAAATATAATTTTATAAATGGAGGAGATAGAAGACCCCAAATAAAATTATTTTTCTCTAGGAAGTTTTACTGCTAGACCACTTACAGAATATTACATTTGACTTCGCGTTTGAGAGGTAGTGTTCCTCCTCACCCCCACCCGACACAAAAAAAAAAAAAAAAAAATAAAATAAAATAAACCGATTATATTCAAAACTAAGTAGGGATGTAAAAGAAAAAACGACTGATGGATCAAAATTTTTATTAAATTAACATTGATTTTTAATTTATTGAAACCGTTGAGAGATTGAAAACAATCGATTGACCAAACCGGCCTGATAATTATGCGTTATCAGTTTCAGTTTGATTTTTGTAGATCGAATACCTTATCAATCTGGTTTGATATGAATCTGACACAATATATGTAAAAAAGTGGAAGAAAAAAAGAAAAAAAACCCGGCCGTTTGACAATATTCAATTCCTAAAATATTGAGAGCCACCATGCACCATGCACCATGCACCGTGCACCAGCACCACCCATCTTCACTTCTTTGGGGAAGGGATTACAGAGAAGTTTATTACAGTCTTGGAGGCGAAGGAGACGTGGTGGTTCCCCCCTGCCTGACACCTAGCGAGCGATCTGCTACTGCAGGACCTGGTGGCCTTAGATTGCGTGGTTCCTATGGTATGGAGACTGTGACCTGCAGATGATCGACACGGGTGCTCATAGCACATGCCCCCAGGGTTTAGCTGCAGGCATCGGACTGGTCGATACGCTGAGTCAGTATATCTTTTTTTCTTTTTTTTTTTCTTTTAACTTATCTTTTTGGTATCAACTCAGCAAACCTTGAATCCTTCCTCCACCTATGGTTCACCGACCATTCTACGGTTTTAATTATTTGCCGTATAGTATTAGGTTGAAAATTTCCCAAATCCCAACTAAGCATCGAGCCCCACAGTGAAGGGAAGTTCCTTTGACGGACATAAGTGAAGGAAAACTGGGTGTGAATCCAATGCATAATACATTGATTGCAGTTTCTACTGGTAAAGTAGACGCTAGGTTTGTGGTTTAGGGATCAACTCCTATCACATGTATTCCCCCCCTCCATCCCTCCCTCTTGTGTGAGTAAAATCTCCTTAGGCAATTCTATAGGGATATAAATAACAAAAAAAAAGAAGGAAAACTGAGTCCATAAATTTTTGAGTAAAATGTTTTTCTGGTTGCATAAACCATATAAACTTACATAGTCACGTTAACTAGCATGTGACCAACTTAGATGAGGATAGACATTTTGTATATAGATAAATATGGACACGAGGCTATTGTTCACATGTCAAGATTAAACTCAATCAAAGTTTATTAAGTGGCAAAATAAAACATTGAAAATTTCAAGACTATTGTGACGAAGCAGACTACCAAAATGTACGTGTGTTCTTTGAATCATGGCAACCTATTTTTCTTTCATTTTCCTTTTGTGTTCCTGAGTTGCTACAATTTTGTCCAAATAGTTTCCTAAGGTAAGTAAAGTAATAACTGTAAATAAATGGAGCTGAAGGGATAAAACAATCAAATAAATGAATTTATTGACCAACAAAAGACTTTTAAGAATGTAACGTTCCAAGAATCTCTGTAAGTGAATCCCAATGGTTTCAATTTTTTCTTTTCATTCCTAATCCCTTTTTATCTCAGAAATCGGATACAACGTACCGCCATATATAACTATCAAATCTCCCAACAATCAATAATAGCTTTGATTGGTGTCATGACCAACAATTGGAAGCCATTAATTTAGCAAAGGCTGGGATAGAAATCTGCAGACATCTTAAAGGCACCAACATCTTCAATCATCGTCACAGACTTGACTTGAGTTTCATCCACTTTCATATTAGTGTTGCATCCCCACAAATGAACTGCTAGCCTTCGACACTTGGGAGATGATGGTCTGAGATATGTATTAAACCAATATATAACATCATTCTTGCTAATGCCTCGGAGCTCCTCTGCTTCCTTTTGTGACATATCAAACAAGTACCTGACGATGCAAGTATATTTAATTTCAACAACCAAAAACAAGTGCAGTAAATGACATAACCAAGACAATGATAATGAAGTAGTCTAATTCAAATAAGAAATTATAATTCCATTAGGTCTCTCAAGTATAACAGGAAGTTTAGAATTAGCATAATTATGCACTTCAAAAGCAGAGCAACCACAAAACAGTCCAGTCGAATTGAAATCCTGACTTGAATTCATAAACCCAAACCAGAACTTTTCATGGACATAAAAGGTAAAAATTCAATACACTAAAGCTACTTAAATGGAGAAAGGGGTTTGAGGGGCATCGAAAACGCAATGCTCCTATGGTTACAAGAGACATGTAATAGTTTCAAACCTTGACAAGAGTTTGAATGTCAAGAAAGAGGACGAATCATAATATTAGATACGGTTCCAATCAAGACAAAAACTGTTTTGAAGAGAATGTTTGCTGGAGAATGATATACGGATGCACTTCAAGGGAATATCATCCCAAAACCATTTTCTCAAAATCACTTTCGCCAAACCCATGTTCTCATAAAAAATAATCACTAGAATCTTCACACTATAAATCCAAATTTCTGTACAAGTGCCATATGGAGATATTGTCCAACATGACATAACACCATAAAGCACCCAAACAACCAAACAAGAAACTAGCATAGTATGGAATTGAATCAGATTTTATATCTCAAAACATACACAGATATTTGAATGGTTCTCATTCAATCCCAGTATGACCCCGTCCATGCGGTTGTGGGGTCAGTATGGGCCCACGGGACTAGTCATGATGAAGGCTTGGATACTCGTTAGCAAAAAAAAAAAAAAAAGAATCATATTCAGATGCTTTAGTGGTAAATGGATCATGATCACGATTCATGTGGATTGCTCCAAATCGACCTATTTTGCGCCCTAACAACCTAATTATCTACATGTGACTCTTTCCTTATACTTTTACTGTGCAATCAATATGCCAAGGGCATTTTAGTCATTAGAAACTGACTGATGTTGCAGACATTTTGAAACTTGATTACTATATAACTAATAGGGTCATGACTAGGCCTTTCTCCCTTTTGGGAACTAACCTCCATTCCATCAGAGATAGGACAAGGGCGTTTTGGTCACATTTTAAAAGCATCAGATGCCCTATAATTGGGTTCAACATACTAAGGAAAGTTCAGTCTGAAATGTACAAAACAAGGGAATTTTATATTTCGTAAAGAACAGCATGCCTCATAATTGGTGCTTTATTAAACCTTGGTGACCAATTCAATCTTGATTGCATGGTTGATACAGTAAGGGCATTTTTGGCCATTCCAACAGACTAGTGGATCACAAAATGGAACAAAGTTGACTCTGTACAGCATTTTTGGCCATTCCAACAGCCTAGTGGATCACAAAATGGAACAAAGTTGACTCTGTACATGTGATCTCAATTGGAGAATCTCAACATTAACATAAAAGAAACAGTTTGGAGTGCAAAATTTTGTGTGTTTTATGATATTCATGATTTACAAAATCCACCCCCCACCCTGGCTTTCTGAATTTTGAATACCCATCCATATATTAAGTTTCCCTAGATATCGCATCCATGATTTTGGTGCATCCAGACGCCTGATATTTGATTTTTGGCTTGAGATTGCAATTCCCAACCTCAAACATCTAGGTTCCAAATATTCCCTAAAAGACTTTCTCAATCCTCGTGGCACTTTGATATAGAGAAAAATTGCAACAACAGTAAAAGAGTGGTCATTTTGAAAAGGGTAATTTACAACGCCACCCCCTAGAGAATGCCACTATTAGAGAGACACCCCCTGTACCAAATTATGCTCGCACCCCCTACCGTAAGTCTTTGTTAAATAAGGATTTGAAATGACTGTTTTACCCTTTAAAAAAAAACACACACACAAGAGAGGGTCAAGGGAAGACAAAACTAACATGAGATCAGCAAAGAACACGTTACCACCTGGTCTTCTTGCCAATATCAGTGTAAAGTCCTGGACCCTTTCCCATCTCGTCTCCACCGAAAATGGAGAGAGAGATCGAAAATTGAGCGGTGGAAGAAGAACAGTGATAGGGAGACCAGAGAGGGATTGGGTGCTAAACTGAAATGTTTGTAGGAGGAAAATAAACGTGTTAAAACAAAATTTGAAACAAGGAGCAGGAGCCCATCTCCTCGGCCGGAGTTAGCTGTTCTGTTGGTGGTGGCAGTGCCGGCGTTGTTTTGGTCTCGTTCCGATAGGAACAAGGACTGACCAGAGAAGCCACATACGGCAGGGCCAGATCACTTTGAGCATCGTCTGTTTGGAGATCCAGATCACACACGGTTCTTTTCCTCACCATTTTTCGTTCCGGTAGTGGTGATGACGGTTGTCGCAAATGTTGGGGATGGGAAGGGGGACTTCGAAGCGATGCTCCTGTCGTCGAAGCTGGGGGTGCTGCCTAATTGACCACTGCCACTGATATTACTACTGCCACAGCCACTGTCGAGCAGATTGCAACCAACCATGTAGAGATAAGATGACGGCAATGACGTCGGCGACGAAGGCCGATGATAGTAAGCGCGTCGTTGCTGCTGCTACTGTTGTTTTTGTTGTTTAAGGCTGAGGCCTAGTGTCGGCGTACAGCCGATAGAGCTTGACGGTCTGTGATGGGGGTATTTTGGTATTTAACAAAAAACAAACCAGTTGATGCCAGCACATGAGGTATATTCCCTAACAGTGACTAACGGTAAGGGGTGCAAGCGTAATTTGGTATTACGAAGGAAGTGTCTCTCTAATAGTGGCATTCTCTAGGGGGTGGCGCTGTAAATTACCCTTTTGAAAATCATAAATATAAAATAGAAAAAAAATTATGCCAAACCAACTGACTGTCAAAGGAATTAAGCATTGAATTAAAAACTGTTAACAGAGAATTTCACACACTAAGATTTTTAACCTAAATATAAGCATTGAATTAGACACAAAAGTATTACACATGAGAAATTGATATTCTGAATAGTGTACCCTCTACATTCCATCTACAAAAAAATAGGAATTATATTACGGATGTCCCACTATTCTATTATAAACCAACCAGAAAATCTCTGCACATCCAAGGTAGATCTAACTGCTTTATATGATAAACATTTGATCAACCACAATCCATTGGATGAATAAGGATTTAAATTGTGGGGAAAAATGGCCATGAATTGGATCAGGTGCAATACTTCAATCCTGTATATATTAAATGCTGAAATCTAAATTCTACGATGGACCATAAATGCTGGTCCCCGATGAGATGGCACGACATCATCTCACACTCCATTTGAAGATGGCAATTAAAGATCTCCATTAAAAGAAAAATAAAAGCATAGTACCTCTTGTCAACAATTTGACCCCAAAGATGATTGGTTTTGTATGTGAGTGATGGATCTTTCTCCAACTTTTTTGCTATCAATCCACTTCTGTAATTCTCAAATGACTCATCATCAAGACCAACCTGTAACAGCAAAATATCTGTAAGAGACATATTGTGCTGCACATATACTTCAGCAGAGTAATGAACAATGCCAATATAAATTGTAGAAACTATTATTATTGTTGTCGTCATCTTTCTTGTTGTTAGCATTGTAATCATCATCATCATCGTAAACTTATTGACAAGGACTGGACTCAACCAACATCTAATACATGACTTGGCAGAGTTGAATCCAGACAAGCACAACAGCAATTAAGATATTCCCATTATATGCAACAATCAACTTAATGACCCAAGAAAAATAGACAGAGAAGTAAGCTTGAAAAATAAGCAAAACTAAACCACAGATAAATCTCCAAATAACTTATTTGAGTTTGTACAGTGTAACTCCATATACATCACCATCGTTCAACGTGAAATTCTTTGACAATGAATAAATACCACTTGCTTTGCTCATCTAATAATTCCAGGTGATATGAAATTTTTTACAATGAATAAATACCATTGTATTTGTTTCTTATAATTAGTATAGTGGTGCGCAAATGTTCAAATTTTCTTGATTGCTGCTGTTTTTTCCACAGATACGCTTTTTTATTTCGGAGACAAGTTCAATATTGCTCTGGTTTGTGTCTGTTATTGTTACTTTGTCAGGCCACATGGCCATGTTGACAGTCTACCCATACATTTCAGCAGAAGAAATAGAAAATATACAACATATATAACGGCCATGATAATAAATATACAAATATTTCATCTAGCAGCATGGTTCTGCCTCAAGTGTGAGAAATTGTGTTCTATAAAACCCCTTTATATAACAAAAATTTCCCCTTACTAGAGCTCTAATATTTTCCAATTCCAAAATGGTAATCATCAAACTATCAAAATCAGAGTCCTCAAACAAGTTAACAGTACTCATACAGTCATACCCCAAATGATCACAGATAATGACCACACGGTTTGAACCGTGCAATAAATGATATAGGTCAGAACCACATCTGGAACAGTCCACAAAACCATTATTCTTATGGAAAAGTAACTAAGGGCTCCTTGATATGGACTCTCACAAACCCTTTATGCTTATTCTCAGAAAGAGGATTTAGAAACCGTTCTGAATCAGAAAAAAAAAATGTTTTCGCCCCCAATCCTTCTGACCTGTCATTTGAATAAAATTACTCCATATTTATAAAAGGGAAAAAAAAAAGAGGGTAGAAAATAAGGGGATTGAAAAAAAAAAGTTTGAAATTGGGGAGAGAAGTGGAGGTTGTGAAATCAGAGAGACATGAGAGAGAAGAGAGAGGAGGGGGTCTGAATGAAACTGTGAGAGAGAAAGAGGCAGGAGAAAACCCGCTATGCATAATTGAAAACAAAAAACAGACTGAGGAGGTAGAAGTGGTGAGAGAACTGAGACGTGGTGGAGTGCTCGGGAAAGGGTGAGATTTGCACACCCACTCACACTGCATACACATACATACACAGAGGGAGGGAGGGGGAGAGTACCACTTACGAGTGTTGAGAACCAACCTGCGGAGGCTGTTGAAGATGAAGGCAAATCAGACAATAACGGTGAGGTCAGTGCCAGTGCGAAGATAGCACTGGTGAGGAGTAAGACAATACTGTTTTGGTTATAAAATGTGCACTTCAAGTGTTTATCCCAACTTGGTGCATGTACACATTAATGTTCAGTTCAGAAATCCGGAAAACCAGAATTTGAGAATGGACTAAAAGCGCATTCTAAGAATCCCACTTTCAGAAAGAGAAATAGGAGCCAATAAATGATAAGAAATGCCTGCTTGGGGGCTCAGAACACTATCTGGGCCAGAAATAGTTTCCAAGAAACCATACAAAAAGGGGCCACAAGACACCTGTAGTATAAGTAGTAAAGTTAAAAAAGGAAAAAAACATATCAACGATCAATTACATAGCTGTATAAATATGACAAATGAAGTTTAATGTGAACCACCATTGGACAGCCTCAACACAATTCCAACATTCTCGATCGAGAAGAATTAGATAACGACATAGCAGAATCTTGGGGCCATCCAATCGAGTCAAATTTTAGTGTGTATCTCTTACGTAGAATTCAGAGTATGCAAACACTCCCCCCCA
>NC_056563.1:28157801-28178209 GCF_013358625.1 Macadamia integrifolia | reverse complement strand
AAAAAAAAAAAAAAATAGAAACAAAAAAAGGTAGACACGCAACCCAACAAAGTACAATAATTTTACCACGTGATGGTAAGATATCCTTAAAGTCACTATGGGTACCCCATTGGATGCTTCATTGAAAAATACAGGCATACTCTTCAAGAACCTACAGACTGTTAGGAACAGTGTAAAGAAATTGAATTCCTTGCAGGCCTAAATCTGAGATTCGTACCAGTAATTCTTGCAGGCCACTTATGAAGTTGTCAATTCTCCCTTGCAAATAGACTGGATCATACTTGGACGACTGAACACAAAAGCAAAACCCCAGTACACGGAATGTCATCCGTGGGCTACATTCAACAACATATCCAAGCTGCTCCTTTGTCCTTTTCCACGTAAATGAAGAACATACAAAATATCAGATAACTAGCTGTTTCCAAACTTTCATACTTAACACACATAGACAGTCATCAATTCCATGATGCAACCAGGAAATATGAGGTTAGCACTTGGTCCATTTGCTAATTGACCAAGCATTAATTGTTTCCTGAGTGCTCACAAGAATGAGATAGGTCCACCCTGAACATTTGATTGCTTAATTTTTATGTAAATCACCTACCTAATACCTGCTGGGCAGGTCCCCATGGCATATCTTACAGAGTCCCAATTACAGTACTTTATGGGACTTAAATTATGAACCAGCATGAAATATAATTGGCAAAAGATGGAATCACCTTAGCTGATTGAAAAGTGGTTCTTCAATAATATCATCAAAAAGATCTGCTAAAGCTCTTAATTTGGTTGACTCTTCACCAATGTCCTGCTCAATTTGAAAATAAAGCTGCCACAAAATCGAGGGCAGAAACCAGGAAACAAACAAATATCATCGATGACATCATGAGAGGTTCTAAAGGCCAGTAGATAAATGAAATGGTAAAGTGAAACCAGTCCAGTAAAGCTACCTCAACCACGGAGTTCATTTCCAACTTGTTCTTCACACATACATCTCTCACAAGGTTTGCACCAGAGGAAAGATGTATAATACGCTCTTCATGCCTCACTTCCATTGGGAGTGGTTGTACAGCAAAGTTATCTCTAAAGATATTCAAAATATTGATTGCTTCTTCTTCTGATAAGTTACCATGACAAAGACCCTCAACATGAAGCTGTTTAGATTTACAGAGAATTATAGTCAGTCTCAAAATCAGAAGCAGAAAAACTAATTTGAAAAAAGAGTGGAGGATGCAAGCTCCATCTTAGAATACCTACAATGCAGCTTCAGGGTTCTATAAAATGTAACTTATACAACTGAATTATTTAAGGCTGCCATGAGGGCCTTTCTAGGACAAAATTCAGAAACCACCTGGACCCCCTTTTGCCCCCTAAGCTATATCACTGCCTATTTCTTTTTTTATACACTGAAAACTACTCTGACAAGGTTAGAAAAACATGGAATATGGACCAACAATATGCTCGCACATCTAACAAGCTAAGTCAACCAGCTTGGTCTATTTCTAGCCTTGCATAACTCAGGTTAGGTCCATTTAGAATACTGGGTCCAACCTCTCTGCATGTCAGATTGTATAACTCACCAACTCAGTACAGAAGGAAGTCCTCCAGAAAGCCCTTGTTAAAAAGGGTGAGCAAGTAGTGTTGTCTGCCATCGGGAAAATAAATGCAGCATCCTGATGATAATACGAATACACCCTACTATGCACCTGAGAACATGATTTTAAGTATCTCCGATACCGATACGATACCCTCCGATACGTATCTTAAATTTAGTCGGCCGATATGATACACACCGATACGATACATTGAATTTTCTAAATCATTTTGTATCGATATATATCCTACAATACATACCGATATGCATCAATACACCACTAATACACATCGATACGATACGACATGCCTCCATATGACTCTATGAAAAATATAAAATTGAGGTAAAATGTACGTTTCGGTATGTATTGGTACGTATCGGTGAGTATCGGTATGTATCGATCGGTACGTATCGATATATATCAGCACGTATCGGTGAGTATCGATATATATAGGTACGTATCGGTGAATATCGATACGTATCGGTGAGTATCGATACGTATCGGCGCCACGGTCATATAATGACCAATATGGGTAATTTTTCAGAAAAAAATAAATTTTTGAAGGGTTTTTGTTCCAAAGTTGCTGTCAACCATATTTCTCTCTAACTAAAGTGGAAATCAAGGTTGGGAACAAGGATTTTACATTTATGGGACAACTACAGATCTTGAATTCTTAGTACGATACCCTCAATTTAGTGTTTATGCATAATACATGTTATCAATAGCTTTTTTTAACAAATTCTTTATGTAAAAGTGTTTAAAAAAATATTTCCTATCCATTTATGTGTGTATCTTTAGCGTATCTTAGTGTATCTCCGATACGATATGATACCCTCCGATACGTATCTTAATTTTGGCCGACCGATACGATGATCGATACCGATACTTTAATCCTTGCCTGAGAAAGAAGCTCGGGAATAAATCCCTCCAAATCAGCAACAGATATATCACCAAGGCAAGCCAGCTTGTCATCCACATCCCAAAATTTCTTACGCAAGACTTGCAATCTCAGGTATGACGAATGGGCCAGAGGCTTCATATTTGTGTTCCTCAAAGCTCTTTCCATTGCTTCTTTAATAACCTGTTAAGAGTTCCAAATCAGTTAAACCATGACCTGTACCCAAAATCTAGAAAAATACTTTTTGTTTTTTAATCTCAGTCTAACCCAACTTCACAGTTACATATAGTTGCACTGAAGGACAAGCTACTCAAAAAATGCAAATTGTCACTGGCAAATGCACCATAGCATCACAGCCGAACAGATTGAACAATACGTGGGAAGACTGACTTACTGCAGCCCCCACCCCACCCCCCACCCCCACCCCCCACGCTTCATGATAGATACACACTCGGAACAGAACTCAAATTAGTACAATCACTTATATCATCTAGCACAAAGTTCTCAATATTAGTACAACAATATCTGCAGTCACTTTTATTTTAACAGTGCACCCTTATACAAGGCTCCTGTAGCAACATGTCAGCACATCTAATATAAAAATGGTCAAAAATGCAACAGAATGGGTCTAAGCAAAGAAATCTCTGAGGCCAACAGTCAGTATGAGTTGGTCAGATTACCTTCAACAATAAGATAATTCTTTTTTCTAAGAAGGTAAGTTCAGATATTGCATATATTCTTTGAAGCTTTGGCAGATTTTTTTTCAGCATCCAGATGATGCATGATAAAATACGAGGTTATCCATATTTCCTCATACTTCAGGCATTTGGAAATTCTTACATAGTACAGAATCAGAGTGCTGAAGGCCACTCAATAAACAAGAAACTCACTTCCAGAACATCTCCATTGATTCTATTTAAAATTAATGTACCAAGAATAATTACGTCTATCTTTAAAGTCACCAACCAGATAAGGGGTAATCTTGTGAACTGAGGCACAGTAGGATGCCATTCTGGCTGTGCCATTCATTTCTGCCGTGTGGACCGATCATTTGGGCTTCCCTTAGATGGAGAGGCAATCCCCTATGTGCCGACATCTCAATCACATGGCTCACAATTTATGGGATTTTCACCTTGCTTCTTTTTTTGGTAGCAACCTTGCTTCTTCAATGGTTCCAGTTGTCCAAGTTTAATTAATTTTTTCACATAATTTGCAAGACATTAGTCAGACACAACAATTCTGGACAGGACTGAAAATTAATCCATGACTAGATAATGACTTGGAAAAAATCTCTACAAAGTTTGAATGCTTCACTCCCGCATGGCAGAGAAGCTGACAGTAGAGGGTTTCAGGCAGAAGAGCCACAATAAGATCCCGCTCCCATAAGATAAAAGTACTCACAACTTTGTAAATCTTTCTCCAAAGGAGATGACGCAAAATATAAAATGGACATCAGAGAATATAAAAAAGCAACCCAGTTCAAAAGACACTGCATACATACCACAAAGCGGTCATAAGTAGGCCGAAATGATTTGGCAACTGTCAAAATTTTAGACAAGAGAACTGGGAGCTTGTCATTGAAACCATAGACCTTCAGCTCAAGTTTGTCACCGATAATAGACAATGATGTTTCCAACTTAGCCACACCTGCCTGCAGATAAAGCCATAAAGGTCTGAAATACCTTACACAAGAAATATGAAAAATGTTTCATAGAACATGAAATGCATATTAAAAACTAAACCAAAACAAGAAAAGAGTGATAACTATGATAAATGACACAAAAATGATCCAGATGTCCTCATAAAACAAAACCAGAACGTCCAGAAGAAGCAAATACACATAATGTGAAAAGTAGCTTACAATGCGTATATATAACAATAAGTTGAACAAAAGTTCCTATATTAAATGCGGGAAAAAAATCATAGAAAATAAAAAAGGAATCAAATATGTTATTTAACCCTTTAAGTCAACAGAAAGCTTAAAGACCAAAATAACCCACCACAATAAACATGAAAACATACACTTCCCAAAAATACTGAATCAAGTCACCTAAGTAAAAAAGTTTTCATACCAGCCCCACAAACCACTCTCAAGCATTGAATCAACTAGACAGCAATAATGTTGAGAAAAAGAAAACTATGCTAGCTTTACAAAAGTAACATGTGGTTGTCGTAGGATTGTAGCAATTAATTAAGAAAAGTACCTGATACAAAATCTCGTTCAGCTCATCCTTAAGAAGACTTACAAACAATTCTGTCAAAACACAACTTTCTACATTGTTGTATCCCCCCTTTACAGTTATGAGGAAATATGTGTTTGCACGAGGAAGTTTGAATGTCCTATCAAGCTTGTACCAGAATTTCATCAATGGTAGATCAAGTATGCACCTTGGAAGAGACACATTTACATGATTGTCAGATGAGTCATTGCTGCGGATGGAAAAGTCAGATGGAATGAATTCGTTCTTCAAAGGCAGATGCAAGAATGAATCAATTTCTGGAGGATCACTCCACAGAGCCAAAAAAGGAGAAATGTCTTCTTCAGTATAACGTGATCCAAACCACGGCTCAAATTGGAAATCTGACAATGGTAATACAAAGGAGACCATTAAAAACCTCAACTGTTTTATTGAAGTTGTAACAATTGCCAGTATTTGTGTTACTTATCACCAAAAAATGACAGATTCTACATGCAGCTATGTTACCAGACATTTAAAAGTACTTGGTGAACCCTTTACTATAAATTGATACGATAAGGTAAAACACTGATATAGATATAAGAAATAGAAGCACAAACAGTGTAAATTTAACTCAATCAACTAAGCCTTTTTTCCAACTATATGGAGTCGGTACATGAATCCTGTTTTTCCGTTCAAGTTTCAACTCTGTTTAAGGTAATGTAATAAAGAAGGGCATACCCAGTCCACGAGACTCCCACCACTGCAGGGTCTAGGGAGGATCATATGTATGCAGCCTTACCCCTTGCTTCACAGAGAGGCTGTTTCCAGACTCAAACCACGACCACTAGGTCGCAATGGAGCAAC
Source organism: Macadamia integrifolia (assembly GCF_013358625.1). Lineage (NCBI taxonomy): Eukaryota > Viridiplantae > Streptophyta > Magnoliopsida > Proteales > Proteaceae > Macadamia > Macadamia integrifolia. The sequence goes on along the minus strand of NC_056563.1, from coordinate 28,172,675 downwards.
CTTGCCACTTGTTTAAGGCAATGTAATAGTCTTGACAAAGAGAAGCTTAGTTCACTCATAAATCCAAAAGTTAAAGCATGGTCTCAGCTTACTCACAAGATACACATGTACATATCTTGGGTTTCAGTACTTAATTTGTATTCACATATATTGTATCAGTGCAAGGATCAAAGTAAACACAAGGCTTTAGTGACAAAATTTCAGCAAAACATAAAGAACTGTCCCTTTAAATCTTGCACTTCTTTGAAGATGATGTCAAGACTATCACATGAGAATACCTTGTTCAATGGGATCCCTGGTCAGCCACCTATCTGCCAAATTTTATTGTCAATGGTAGATTCATAAAAAAGAGTTGTTTTCTGCCATTTATGTTCTGCTTGTCTTTCTTGTCTACTCTCACGTTGATTACGTTTATTGGCTTGTCCACCTTTTTTTGTCTATATATTTGCAATCTGTTATCTTGCGTTAGTTTGCTAACAAATTCTTCTCTTCAAGGGATGTTGAATAAGAAACAAGATAAACTACAAGCAACAGAACAATCAAAAAATTTTGGACTCCTCTAAAAGGAAAGGCAGTAAATGGAATGGATCAACTACTAATCCAGGACCACAGATCCTAATCTTTTATGTTTGCTTATTTATTTATAGAAGTATTTTGCCTTATTTTAAACAGAAAATGGTTCCCTACATGGCTGACAAAGATGAAAGCTTCCTTGATTGCTATCTGCCACTACTTAATCGGCACTCTAATCTTGTGACATCTAGTCCAGATCACAACCTGCTCATGGAAAGTCTTAGCACAAATGCATTTCACCACAAGGCTATGTAAAACTCTAAAAATTTGTTGAAAAGTCAACTTCGGTCAAACATTTAAGTCTGAAATATATAAAGAGAAAATTCAGTAAATGGTGGATCATAAAGTTAAGAGGGCTTAAGAAAAAAGGAACATGCAGCCAATCTGAAAATAGGAACATATCAACTATCCACATGGCTATAAATCGGTAGACAAGGCTTCCTGGACAAGCCTTTTAGATATATTATATATATATATATATAGGAAACTATATTAATCATACTATATCAATGAATTAATTAGGTAAATATTAATCATTTTAAGTAATTTGGCACCATTCAAGAGTCATAGACTCATAGTACAAGTAAACAAGCCTTAAAATAAAAATAAACAGCTTATAACAGAGATTGTAAGCAGACAAAAATCAATAACCAAAAAATTGTCCCAGCCAAATGACTTGGAGGTGAAGCAGACTACTTATGATGGGCTTAAGGGAAAGAACCGCAAGTGCAAGCGGCAAAATATGTGAAATTTTGGAAAAAGGAAATTTCAGATACCTGTTCTGTGAGGTCTAGAGACCCAGTTTTAAAGGGTCAGACAAGATCATACATACCTTCCATGATACTATTCCCATTTTCAGTCCATTTATCATAGACTGTGGTGGCATAATAGGACCCAGGGACCACAGCTGAAGCTATGGACCTTCACTAAAAACTTTACACTTTAGCCAAAGTATACGTCATAGTTGTCAAGGCGTCGCCAAGGCGTCCAGGCGGTTTGCCTGGGGCCTAGGCAACAGTTGCCTTATTGCATTGCATACCGCCTTGTATTTTGGCACTTATTTATGCCAAATATCATTTAAGTAAATGCTTTTTATATTTGTTATTTCATGCTTTTTATATTTGTTATTTCATTTACTTAAGATATTATTCATAAATAAGCAAATACCCCCTATTTGAATCCAATGAAAATAGTTTAAAAATCAAATTCCAAAAGGATAAAAAGTCAACCCCCCAGTCTAAGAAGAAAAACTGGATTTTGGTTATAGGGGCGATTTTCAACTTTTAAATGCTGGAGTTTTTCTCAATTATGAAAATTTTATAAATTCTATCATGTTAAAACATTGCTAAAAACCAAAAGTCCGGTAAATAATTTTTTGTTTTGATATCCATAAAATTATTTTCATTCAGGCGATTTTAACAGCATTCGCGCACTTAAAAATAAGTTTAACCGGAGCATAACTTTGTCATTACAACTTAGATTTAAGTAATCTTAGACTTGTTGGAAAGTTGGTTTTATATTATAACTAATACAAAAAATCTCATGTAAAAATAATATCATTTGACCAGTCAAACTTGTTATAGAACCAGAGCATTTCTCTAAATTTTGATTTTTTATAACTTAATATGACTTAATGTTAATTTTTTATGATTTAATATGGCTAAATGTTGATTTTTAATGACTTGATGTTGTTTAATCTTGATTTTTTATGATACAAGGTATATATAGTTTACTAAATAATGTTAGAAAATAGAAAAAATAACAATTGGTCGCCTTGTTCGCCTCAAGGCGTGCGCCTTCTCGCCTAAGCGCTTAGACAACCTTCCACCGCCTTGGTTCGCCTTGGCACCGTGACAACTATGGTATACGATACAATAAAACCCCTCAACCTAGAAAAGCATTGTCTCTCAGGCGACACCTAAGCGCTTGCCTAGAAGCCACCGCTCAAACTTGCCTAGGCACCACTACAACTATGTCAAGAAGTAATGACGAAACTCTTAATGAGTTGGCAAAACAAGTTGTGACACAGACCAAACTTTCTTCAGTGATGATATTCCTTTGCAAGGTTTTTTCTATTGCCCATAATATGTGGGCCATGTAACTGTTTGGGTTAGTTCCTTTACCAGTTTCCCTCATGAAAAGATGTACTAATATACAACACTATTTATTTCTATTTCTTCTATATCAATAAAGGAATTGAGTTCGCTGCTAGGCTCTGTAGCGTACGCTAGCACCTCCCTGTCTCTCTCTCTCATCCCACAATAGGAGCGGATATGTAATTTCATGGGAGGAAGAGAAATAGACACATGGAGGCGCTAGGGTACACTATGTAGCCTGGCTGCATTTTTTCTTGCATCAATAAAATATTATCTACCCCAAAAAGGGCGGCCCACAAATGTCCAATTCTTCACAAGGTGATGAATAACTATTGAACAAACATCACAAGTAGGTTTAGAGAAAGAAGGCATTAGAATTTTGATGAAACCACGAAGAACTATAATGCTTGGGTCACTTTAGGGTTATAGAGGTTCTAAGATGCTCCATAGGTTTATTGTTCACATTCTCACGAACTAATGTAGCCCCATAACTCTTCAAAGGAAGAGTTAATAAATACTTCAACAGCATCAAATTAGGCTTCCAGGCAATCAAACTTAACCTCCATTAAATCATATTGGTTGGTGCTTGCTCACTTGCTTTGTTAGTACCCCCATTCTCTTCTTTGGGAGCTTCAAAATGGATAATCTTTAAGTAGCTTTGAAAAACATTTTAGACAGCTGAACTGGAAGGAAGACTGAGAAAATATGGGGAATAAATTTCAGAGTTTTTCGGAGTTTCAACCAAGACAACATGGTCCAAGACAAAACTAAGGGTCGAAACTGGTATGGTTCAAGTTTTGACCTTATTTCGACAAGTTTGTTTGACCAAAATATGGTCAAACCGGTCAATATAAGTCACATGTTTTGGTCGAAACCCGTCATATTTTGACAGGTATCGACCAAAAGCGCATATTTCACAAGTTTTGTCACTGCAAAGAAGGATTTTAAATTTTTTGGCCAAATCACTTGATTTCTACCCATCTTGTTTCAATCTTATATTCATTCAGCCCTTCGAAAGCTTGGATTTGCATGATTCGAGCTTAAAGGTAATGGTTTTTCAGCTAAAATCATTTTTTTTTAAAACTTAGTAGATAGACATAGTAGTTTTGTTTCAATTTTTATATGTTAGATAGAACGGCTGGATCTAGGACTTCACGGATTATAGGTTGGCTATCATGGACTGTTAGAACAACTAGGCCCAAACTATGCCATGAGATACATATGTGTTGCATTCGGAGGAGTGTCAACGACATATTCAGTGGTACGCAGCTCATGGATTACACCCGCCAAGAAACTCCATGTATTGAGGGGTGAGTGTTGTATACTTGTATTTCCCCAACCTAATGTATATTTTGACTGTTACAATTGCATATTTACATTTCCAGTAGCCAATTTTTTTTTGGGTAAATTTCCAGTAACTAAAATATATGTAGCCAGTGTTTATAATAGGGTTAGTGTACAGCAACATTCATCATACACTGAACTTGAGTCCAAACCACAACTACAAGTATTATTTTGGGGTTTTTTTTTTTTTTTTTTTTAATTATCATTATTTTGGCAAACCTAATTCATGGAATAGGTGTAAAATGGTAAAATTAGGAAGCACAAAAAAAAGGGGTCATAAAACCATTTTCTAGACCTGCAAACCTAGGTTTCAATTTTGGCCCAGAAAATCCCGAGTTTTGGTTCTGACCAAGGTTGAGATCGGGTTAAAATTGAATGTGCATAGACGCTCATTAGAGAAGCAAGGGCCGTCAGGTATTGGGGATGTAAAAAAGGGGTAGGATGGTAGTGCTGCCAAGGTCTTCTCAAGATAAGGGAATTCAATTGCAGTAAAGCTGGTGGTATCAAAGGTTGAGGTGGAGCCAATGACTAGTAAGGGATTTCACCAAGCTCTTCACTGCATATGATATAAAAAAAAAACTCATCCATTCAATACCTTCTTTCTCAAATGTATTTTTCGTTTCAAAGGAAACCAAGAAGTTTAAATGAAGTGGCTGATGACTTAGCAAGAGAAGGGGTAGTGCACCAAAGCTTGTGTTATGGTAATGGTATTCCTTTCTGACAATTCAATATTTCAGTTTTCAGGTGTATGGGTGGCTTTGTGTTTGCAATAGGTTTTGGATCAGCTCTATGAGATCATCCCCATGTAGCAGGGTGAGTTACAGTTTAACTACTACATTCCACACATTTCAATCGATTCTCATTTATTGAGAGAGAGAGAGAGAGAGAGAGAGAGAGAGTTTAACAGAGAAAACTCTGGAACCTATGAAATTTGGTATAAAGCAAAGGTGAAAGCAATGAGAACTTGGTTATTGCTTTGAATTTTGAAGTGGAACATTCTGGGGTGGCTGAATAAGGTAACCTATAAACTATTGGGAAAAGTTGCAATTTTATCTTATAGATAAAGTCTGAAATCGGTAAAGTAGGACTGAGCGGGCTTCTAGGGCTAAGGGTGAAAATAGATTAGGGTATTACAGGGATGAAGTGTAGATTAGTTATGGCTGCCACTTGGAGATCTGCTAATTGGCAGGCCTTAAGAATGAAGAAAATAAATGGATACTAACATGATAAAATCTAGTTGAAAACTGTCTCATTACTCCAAAATCTACTGTATCTATTCGTTCCAACAAATGCATAAAGAACAATTTCAAGAATCTTACAGACACTATACACTGCCAATCAAATATTTTATATATATATATATATATAGAGAGAGAGAGAGAGAGAGAGAGAGAGTGCTCAGCCAAGTGTCTGGTGTTACCTTGTGACTGCTTGTCAGGAAACTTTGATAATATGTCAACCCTCATGTTTTCTGGTGTGAAAAAACTCAGCACATGCTTTAAGAGTTTCTCATCCCACACTTCAAATGCATAGTCCCCGTAAATAACATGTTTTTCTGGATATACGAGCAAATTTTCTACAAGAATGAATCAAAAGAGAAAGTGAGCAACAAAACAAACAAAATCCAGCAACCGACAAATATTCCTTATTAAAGTCATCCTAGAAGAACAGTATAATATTATAACAATTCCATTACATTCATCAGATAACAAGAGCACTTTTCCCATACACCTAAAATATTACTGTCTTAAAGCAAGGTGCTGCCCCATGGGAAAATGAGCACCAAAAAGGAGAGAATTGGAATATGCTGATAGGTGAGGTTCACAATAATTATAACTGTCCTAGTTGGCCTAAAGATTTATATTCATCTCATCAGTTAATTATGTCACTCTTGGGAAAAGGCAACAGATTCTGGACAGGTATTTCAGGGCCAAACAAAAGTTCATTAGTGTCATCTTAATATAGAAATCTTAAAAAACTACTCTACTTGCTGACATGTATAGCTGGTGTGGAACTTGAATCATTACTATTTTTGCACTGACAATCATTATATGGACAAAACTACTTTCCACACCAGTGCTGTCAGCTGTATGAGTGCCGGTATCTTCTCAGCCACTTCAGCATGGCATAAAGAGGAGATTGCTTACCATCACAAGTCACAACTGCTACCTTTGATATGTGGAACCATATCAAGGCAAACGGTTAATTGAGCGAGAACCAACTTAATCAAGTTAATGCTTTTTGCTTGTAATGGTTGGCTGAATGTCCAGAAGACACCCAAATATAGGAGACATGTTCAATTGGTTCGATCCAATCGAGATGAAGGTAAAACATTTCTAGTAGAAAGACTTTGAGGTAGCCTCACTATGACACTGTATCATTAGTCTAGGATGGAGAAACAGCTTTTTCATAATGGCTCAGGACAGTTCTCTCCCCCCCCCCTCCGGGAAGGGGAAATTCTTCTCCCTTCCATGCAGAGATTTGTCTTACAACTTTCCTGGTACGCCCAACTCCTAACTGTTGCCCCTCTAGGTAAGTTGGAGCTGATCCTCCCGAACAGTGGCAACAAAATAATTTGATTGTTTAAAGGAGAAAACAGTAAGTGTTGGATGTTGGAACTCATGGTTGTCTGCAATCAAGGGATTCTTACTAGAACGCAATCAAGGATCTTTGCAGCACGTTTGGATTATCTCAAACAATTTCTCTTAGCTTACCCTATATTGTATATTCTATCAATTCCTAATCTTTCCAGCCATCCGTCTCTATATCTTCAAGTCAACTAACCCAACTTGCTATTTGTTTCCTTTGTTACCTAACATTCAATTCCATCTAACGTTGCTAATTTTATAGCGTTGAATACAATAGACCATAGTCTGCAATCAGGCCTAAGCGGTGCCATGATGCCAAGGCAGGCAGCAGGCGCCATATTTTACATTTCAAACCATATTTTATAGCGACTACAGTTATTAAGTTATTGGTATATAACTAATATTTTATAGTTCTTCACACTTGATATATTTTGTAGTTACTAATTCTTTTCCTATGTCTAGGCACCTCAAGGCCAACTTAATATATATCTAATATTTTATAGTTCTTCAAACTTAATATATTTTGTAGTTATTAATTCCTTTCCTAGGTCTAGGCACATCAAGGCTACTAGACAAGGTGTCAACTTGACAACTAGGAAATATACAATTTAGTTTTAGGGAGAGGGATCACTACCCAGTCGCATAGCCACTGCACCAGCACGTGGACCAATGAGAGAGCGTGCAGAAGCATCAACCATGGGGGCAGGACAGTCTTTTCAGGCAGCCCTGTATCTGGCTTAGGAGGGTGGGAGTAGCGTTCTTTTTCCCTTAGTTTTAATTGTATATATCAATCACAAAACACTCCAAAAGATCATTTCTATTCACTCCACCCCACTCCAATTCGAGGAGCAGCCACTTTCTAGATTCCTTCCTCCTTGTTTGTGATTGAACCAAGATACCAAAAACAATGTATCACTTGATCACCAATTTCTCTCAAGCACTGATTTATATAACTGCTGGTTCTTTAACCTGCTCTTAATACCTCATTAAATAGTAGTCACGGTGATTCCCATTATTCGAGATGGTAAGGAAGTAATCACTGAAAATGGATAAAAGAGAGCATGGGTTCTACACATACACACAGACTACAGTCCGATACTTCTTCCTAATAAAAGAAGTAATTTGTACGGATATAAGGTCCAATTTTATCAAATATTCTCAATAATTCTGTAAATAGTAATCTTAGAACTTCCGTACAGACACAGCAAAGGACTCTGTCAAGGAGAATAGGTACAAGAATCTGAACAAAGCAAAGCAGGTTTTTTTTTTTTTGGTGTGTGTGTGGTGTGGGGTTGGGCAGGGAGGTAACCTGCAAGTTCTGCAGCATAATCATCCTGAGGCTGCTCTTCAGAAAATCTGAACTCCATATTACCAATATCTTGGAGTTCCTTAAATATCCATTCCTGGGGTACAGATTGACGTAAGAGCTTAACGTACTGATAAACAACGCCAATAACCTCATAGACCTGCCAAATCATCATCACACAAGAAGCATAAGACAACATAAGTAAAAGGGGAGAGGAACTACGGTCCACCATCCACCCAAATCCACCTGGCGGCAAATGCCTCTACTACCAAAGCAGAACAAATTAAGATCCTTCCCCTACCAAAAGAAATGAATCCTGAGTACCTTCTCCAAGCCAGAGTCAGTCAGATGTATAGAAATGCCAAAGATGTAAGCTATTGAAGACCGTTGCATTCCTTCATCACCAACACCAGCTGATACTGAAGTTGCCCATCCTTTAGTTTTCAGAAAGTAGTGCAAGCTTCCACTGCCCTCTGAAAAAAACTTTTCACGTTAGTTTGACTGTTTGACATCAAATAGAAGCATTGCAAAATGAAAAGAATTAAAGTACACTTAAACCAGACTAACATATTTTTACAAAGAAAGAATCTCACAGAGAGCTAAGAAACAATAAATAAAGATTAAAAGATCAGCAATATGAGAGTTTATCATGAAGTTTCACTATGCCCAAAAAAATAAATATTCAATGGGGCTTCAGCAACATGTAACCTCCTTCAGAATACAAGAAAAATTTGAGTAAAGTGCCTTAATGATGGAACAAAATTGTATGGGGATATGTAAACTTTATATCAGAAAGACCCATCAATTTATTTTAAAAATAGTAAATCTCTCTCTCTCTCTCTCTCTCTCTCTCTCTCTCTCTCTGCTCCTCTTTAGTGAATGCAATCAAAAAAATCAACCATGTACGTTTTCTTTATTTTTTCTTTCTTTGAGAATTCAGATAGAAAATATCCTTATTATTCAAAGCAAAAGAAGAAATATCGAAATTACAGATGGGATTAGACAAATAACAGAACTACCTTGGCATTAGAAACAAATATCATTTCTATACAAAATCAGGCACCATCAACACTAACCAGTAGCCCAGTAACTTAAATTCCAATTCTACCCTTGCTAACAATTAAAAAAAAAAAAAAAATCCAATCTCACAATATCATCCTTGTACTAATCTCAAGCTCATTGTATTTGAGTACTCAAGAAAATGCTTCAGGATCTTCACTTCTTGCATTTTCAATTTCCATTACATTTCTCAGCTTCATCTTTGAGGTTGATTTGCAGGTAAAATGCCTCTGCCATAGTTTTATACGTGATCTGGAACCTAAAATGCCTCTGCCATAGTTTTATACGTGATCTGGAACCCACCCCCCCCCCCCCCAAAGCTCACAGCCCAGTTCATGTCTGAACCCAAACTTGTTGGATCTTTCAAAATAGAGGAAGGGTTCAGTTTCTTTCCCAGACTCTCTCCTCTACAATCATGTCTCTCACATGTCATGAACAAGGGCCTATCCCTTTATCTCCTCCTTTTGTAAGGAAAAAGGGTCTCTCTTGCTCGCTCTCTCTTTCCTTCATATGGAAAACAGGGGCCATACTTCAAAATCTCATTTCGGTAGGCTATTTGGGTCAGAATGACATTAGTGAAATGCCGAAATTCATCTGAAACAGTGAATTTTTCCGTGAGTTTTGCTTGGCCATTTTAGGAGGCAAACGGCCGACGAAACAGTGCACTTTTTGTAACCCAATTGAGAAAAATTTCAGACTCTCTCTCTCACTTGCAATTATGAAAAACAGGGTATTTGCAAAGCAGAGCATTATGAGATATTAAAGGTTTGCAAATAGGGAAAGGAAATATTCCACAGTTTTTCTGATTTCAGTCCTTTCATTCTTTTTCCAATATCCCTGAACATGAAAGAACCCCCAACAACTGACAAAGAAAGATTCATTTGTCAGTAATTGTCTATGTAAATAAATTTATATGGCTGCATTGTGAACAATGGTTCCTCAGTCCTCACTTCAATCATAGTATCACATGCTAACAAATGCAAGACTTTCAACAGAGGAAGCGAGAAGAAAAAAAATATGCTCTGTCCATGGCTACTTTAATGGTTTGATCTTACACAATGAACTCAAACCAATGTCGGGGTTTATGATTGGGGATTGCAATTGAATTCAGCTGGCAGCTGGAGCATATCTTAATGGGGCAGTTTCATGATTCAAGGAGATAAGAAAAGGCATAGTGCCTGTTGAAACTCATCTAGAGGGCTGCCACCTGTGTTTCCAACTATGGCACAGTTCATGGGTTGAGGGACGGGTACCCCACCACCATAAACCCTCATCTATTGACAATTGGTTTGATTTTGTCATTCATGATGTAGCTATATGGAAATATTGAAGACATCGAGGCAATCCACCTTTCAAGGCTCTCTTGGGATTTGAATGGTGAACGAAGATTGGTGGGTTTTAGAAAGCATAAAAGGGTAAAAATGGAATTAACTTTGATAGGTTAACACCATTGTAAAAAGTGTGTGGTTGTGTATAAAACATATTTTTTCCTCAAATCTAGGGGTACTTCGTTATTTTTTTTAAACCTGTTAATGTATAAATTGGCCCTGCCCTTCCCTAACAGTTCAAGCTTTTAGGTGAAATGGTAGCAAACATGGTATTAAAACATGGAGGTCTGTTCGACTTCTGGGAAGTGCAAAAATCGGGTAAGGACAGAAAATTCTTCTCCTTCGGTGCTGCGCAAGCTCCACATGCAAGGATGGCCTGCACGTGCATGGGGAGTGTTAATGTATACATTGACGCTGCCCTTCCCTAACAGTTTGAGCTTCAGGTGAAACGGTAGCGAACAAAACCTGTGTGTACTTGAGATATTTCTTCTCCTAATTTAGTAATGAAGATATTTTACCTATGCTTTAATAATAAAGAGTCTTTGAAAATTCCACCCCAACAAAACACAGAGGAACTACAGAACTCAAGGATGCACACAATAAATAACAGTATGTATAGAATACACTAGTAAACAGAATCAATATACACAATATATCATTGCAGTAATTTATATTAGACTTTAAGTTAATTCTTAGAGGTCGAAGGTAAGAAAAATACAAATAGAAATAATACAAAGGTTTGATTGTCAGATTAGCCGTTCTTGGCAAGAAATCCACTTAAAAACATTTAGAAAAAAAATCAACGAAACAGCTTTCTTATGAGAAGGTACCATGGGTAGGGAGTTGAACAAAAAGAAAACTCCAAACCATAAAAAGAACCACAAATCACATAAAGCAACCATCAATTAGGTATACTAGCTATTTTGACCCCTGATGCTTTTAAAACTTATTTAACCTTCAAAGCATGTGAACTAATGTACCACAAGTCACAATATTCTTACATCATTTAAATTGAAACAGTTTGACCTTCAAAGCATGTGAAATAACTCACCATGCCCCATTAGATGAGCTAAGCAATCTTCCGGTTTCTTCAGGTATTCTTTATGAAGACAAGGCAAAGTCCATGTTAAATTGAGGACATGAACATCTTTCACGGCATCTAGCCTGTAAAGTTTACCAGCTTTCCAAATAGGAGCCACTTTCCTATCCTCTGACTTAAACTGAGGACCTTCCTTGGCACTGCCAAACAGTTCCACCACCCAATTCTCAAGTATATCTAGAGGTTCTGCAGCATTGTAAAACACTAAAATTAATATAAAGAAACATGATCTGCTGCCATCACAACAACACTCTTCTCGGCTCTTGTAATTCCTATTTAACTATATATTAAAAATAATGTTTTTGAGCCCAGCAAAATGGTCAAACCACTTAAGGGATCAGGCTAGGTCATTCAGTTCAACTGTCGCACAATTGGGTCATAACTTGTTTACCAATGACAGTAGATGAGATCATAGATAGCATAATTTGAGATAAGAAGTCAAAATACAGGAAACCAAAAGCAAAATTCAGAAAAATAAGAAGATAAAGAAGGAACCATCAAAAACTAAAACAGTATTATACTTCTCATTGAATTTGAACTATCTCCGCTAAATTCATAATCTTTCATAATAGGGAACGATTTTCTATAAACCTAGATAATCTAGAAGGATACTTGCAAAAATACCAAAATGTCAGGGCTAATATAAATAAAATAAAAAATAAAAAAACAGCTGAACATAAGGTATTCTGCATGAAAATGAAAACAACATGAGGGAGAAGAGGTACACCATCTAGTATCTATAACTTGGATTTAGACATCGGAGACGTAGATGAGATCCATCATCTAACCCAGACCCTATCCTACATTGCAGTTGAATTTATTAAATACATAGATGCCGTCCTAATCTAACAAGATATGGAATCCATATCGCAAAAACTACCAGATGGAAAACCCATCTAAGCCACCTGGGTCTTGCTTGGTATTGAAACATGAAAACAGAACCTTCCAAATCACAGAAGAAGAGCTTCACCTCCTCCAATGACTACTAATTTCATCAAACCACCATGGTAATTTTCTCTGTACAATTGTAGAATTTTCTCCCGTAGATCTATTCCTTTCTCCATTGCATCAGCCAGACTCTTCTTATTCCCTTCCATGAAACAAAAAACAGAATATTAGAAATGAAACAGATAAATATAATAAAAGAATGCTGGATGGCTGCACAATTACCCCAAAAGAATCTGTTAAACGGGTGGCTTGGAGGAGATGTATGGCATTGAAGTTGTTGAAGGCGGCATGCATCACTTTGCAAAACTTGATTGAACTCTATATCAATTTGTATTACAAAAAAGGAGTACCACATGCATGCAAAGAACAAATGTCATCAGAGCAATGATAAGAGGCAAAGTAGGCAATAAGGCATAGTTGTAAAAAGAACACCACCAGACTCTGGAGAACTGGAACCAACCTGAATCTACAGCCAATAGCTCTCGCTCCATAGCCTCAGCTTTGACTAAAGGGGATATAAAGAATTGAGAGAATCTGAGAAGAAAATAAATATTTTAACATCTAATAGCTTTAGTTCTCACTCTAGGGACAAAAAGATTTTATTAGTGACATAAGAGAAATATGTATCAGGAAGTAGATAGGAATGGTACTCCATTAAGAAAAAGAAAATGTAAAGAAGAAACTAAGCCTTATTACAAAGATTCCCACTAAATCCGTATTGGGAAGTAGATAGCTATTTTGAGATTGATGGAGAACCTTAGGGAAGAGAGGGGAGATCAGAGTAGAGAGGGGGAAAAAGGAGAATCACACTCAACACATTCATTCAATAATCAAAATCACTCTCTAAATCTTCAATCGATTACAACCAATATATAGGAAAATAGGAACATGAAATTAGAAACTTAACTGAAATGGAAACTAGCCTAAACTAGGAAACAACTATAAAAAGGAAACCAAAGCAAGGAAGTAAATCCTACTCCTACGTTCAAGTCTAGAAAATAAAAGCATGAAATAAAATACTAAGTAAACTACTAATTTTATTTCCAACCCTTGCTGGACCGAAACCCTGGGCTGGACCGGTTCTTCTTGGCTCTTGGCTTCCAAAGCCGGTCATGCTGGTCCAACTAAGAAAGGGCAGCCGTATCTGCATCAACTCTCCTCCTCTGAAAAGAACTCGACTCCATCAAGTTAGGGAAAGGACCGAGGAGACCGTCTGAAGGAATACGCTGAATGAGGAATGATCCCACCATCTTCTTGAGCTTAATTTCAAGGAGATCTTTGGCAGAATGAAACTTCATAGTCTTGTTGGCATGCTTGAAGGCATAGGTATTGGCATAGCCACAATGCTGTACTTTCTTATCAAACAACCAAGGTCGACCAAGAAGAATATGGCACACCTTCAAAGGGAGAACATCACATTGGACTGTATCCTTAAATCCACCAATAGAATATGTGACTAAGCACTTATCTGTGATTTTGAGATTAGTGTTGTTCACCCAAGCAACCTTGTAAGGATTAGGATGTGGTTCTGTATTCAATCCCAACTTACGAACAACGTCTTCAGAGACAACATTAGTGCAACTGCCTCCATCAACGACCAAGGTTAGCAACTGATCATTGCACTTCACACGAGTCTGAAAAATACTACTGCGGCACCAATCTTCATTTTCAGTGGCCTTCTGAGTGGTCAACACATGATGAATGACATAAAAAGGATGTTGGTCTTCGTCACTGAGAGTGTCATTGACTTCACCTGTTGCACGCTCTTCTCTTAAATCAACTATGTCAGAACCAAGTTTCTCTTCGGGAATATATTGTATAGGAGAATCCTTATCAATAAAAGCAACCAAACGGCTGGGACATTGAGCACTGATATGTCCAAATCCATGGCATGAGTAGCACCGAACTGTAAATTTTGAAGAATCAGAAGGTTTATCTGAACCACGCCGAGGGGGTGAGCATGGGCAAGTAGGCCGTGAAGATGACATTTCAGAGACATGTCGAGGTGGAGAATACGACCGACTAGGTCGTGAAGAGGCCATAGATGTAGCACTAGCCTGTGGTTTGTCAGATGACCTCTCTTAGGTAGGAGACTGTTGCTAAACGGAACTAGTACCTCGAGAAAAAGTATCTGCAAAATTTCTCCGATTGTTTGGGCATTTCAGACTTTCCTCAACCTGATATGCTACTTGTACAACGTCTTCCATGGTAGGCAATCAACTAGATGCAAGGGAAGCACTAAGTTGAGGGTGCAAACCATTGTGAAATTGTGCCACTAATACTTCTTCATCCCACTCAAAGTCAAAATGAGTGGCCAAATAATAAAATCTAGCAACATACTCTTCAATGGTCAAATTCTCTTGTTTCAACTGTGCAAACCTGAGATGCATGCGTTGCTTGTAATCAGAAGGCAAGAATCGCCGATTCATGACTTCATACATTTCAGCCCAAGTAGTGACCAAACCAATGCCTCGGGTTCGGTTCTGTTGTCTCGAGCCGTGCTTTTCAGTTTGGCCTCTGCAAATAGGATCTT
>NC_056563.1:28103223-28157613 GCF_013358625.1 Macadamia integrifolia | reverse complement strand
AATTGGGTTTTTTTTTTTTTTTTTGTTCTCAGTATCGGTGGAAGCCGACACAAAGAATAGGAAGGGAAGAGAAAGATGGGGAAGGAATAGGATCCTTCGGCTCTGATACCAAGTTGATGGAGAACCTTAGGGAAGAGAGGGGAGATCAGAGTAGAGGGGGAAAAAGGAGAATCACACTCAACACATTCATTCAATAATCAAAATCACTCTCTAAATCTTCAATCGATTACAACCAATATATAGGAAAATAGGAACATGAAATTAAAAACTTAACTGAAATGGAAACTAGCCTAAACTAGGAAACAACTATAAAAAGGAAACCAAAGCAAGGAAGTAAATCCTACTCCTATGTTCAAGTCTGGAAAATAAAAGCATGAAATAAAATACTAAGTAAACTACTAATTTTATTTCCAACCCTTGCTGGACCGAAACCCTGGGCTGGACCGGTTCTTCTTGGCTCTTGGCTTCCAAAGCCGGTCATGCTGGTCCAACCAAGAAAGGGCAGCCGTATCTGCATCAGAGATCCTTGAAATTTTCAGCAAAGATACCCAATAAATCTAAAATAATGTTTTTTTTCCCGTTAGCATTAGAAAACTATTTTAATACCCCGAAGAAAAATCCAATTAGGCAGCGTGGGAAAAAAAGGAAAGGAAAAGCAAAACAAATGCCCTCAAAAGAACTAGGGCTTTAACAATACAAAGGAAGAAATAAGTTGGCCAGTAAAGAACTAGGGCGGCTTTAGAGACGCCAACGGAGTGAAGGACAGCTAATGAAGTCACAAAACAAGAGGTTGCGGGACCAATGTTATGTTTAAAGAATAGGGATAATATTCCTTTATTATTGGGTTCATTGTTCATAATCATTTGTGTGACGATACTAGAATCTTAAACCAGCGCCTACAAGAGGATGTGAGAAGATGAAGAAGGAAGGAGAGAGATAACAACGGAGGAGGAAATCCTAGTGCCACGATAGGATTCAGAATGGTCTCTATCGTGGCCTAGGTCCATTACTTATAATGTATTAAAGAGTCCTACTAAAAGTCAATACAATCAAAGACTAAATAAACATCAACAACTCAACATGACTTTAACACAAACTACGACTCACATAGACTTTAGACTTTAACATAGACTTAGACTTCCCCCTCAAGATGGAGTATATATATATATATATATATATTAGGCTCCAGCTTGAAACAACAGAGATAGACATAACCAGCAGAACCCAACTTGAAAAGATAACCAAATGCAGAAGCTCATAGTCAAGCAACACCACCTTCCAGTCGCAACACAATCATAAGCACGTCAGCAATCAGCACATCCATAGAAAAATAACTCTGCATCACAGAACTCCAGATAACCATAGAATGGCAGAGTATACCAGCCGCAGGCCAAAATATAACAACGGCAGCACTAGCAAAATCCCAGAACATAGCAACAGGGGAAGACAAAATAAATCATCATTGCGGGCTAACAATCTTCAATAGGAAGATTAATAACAATCTCACTACTGAGACAGAGGAAATAACCTACACAAAGAAGGCAGGCAAAAAATCTTCACGAGGAAGACATAAACAGGCCAGCAACAAATGCAATCTTCAATACGGGCAACAAATATGTATTCGTCAATAATATATGCAATCTTCAATATGGAGTCCAATCTCCCCATCACATGATCAAATAATGAATGCTACGGAGACAACAAAGGATAACCCATCATCATATGGCAGCAATAACTAGCAGCACATAAACCCCATAATCAAGCAGTTGCAGCAAATAAGATCCCAGATCAGTCAGATTTTAATAAATCTGAGCAAATACAAATAACCTTCAAGAGTATCAACAGCAAAATAGTGTCTTTGCAAGGAAGAACCAGTATCCAATATAATATAAACAAAAGTGTAGCATCCACAATAAGAGAGAGCCTGAAATCTTCATACGAAAGTAGATAACATCGACTGAATAGTGAATAAGAGAGAACCAACGGTATACCAGCATCAAAATCCATCAATTCAACCCCAACCTGATGCAGTCTATGGGTCCACATTGGGTTGCTATGGGCCCACCAAAGTGATAAAATTGCAAAAATACAAGACCAATGACAATTCTGGTAACGGTTTAGGACCCCTTTGGTATAGAAACAAAATCTGGGACTAATCACAAAAGTACAGTTGAAAGAAAAGGACTTTTTGGAATGTCAAAATGTAATGGGGAAAGGACAGAAATAAAGTCGAGACAAGTGGAGCAATCTCCCCAGTTCCAAAAAAATACGTTTGGAGCCGCTATGGGCCCATCCAAACAAGTTACAACCCAATGATAAGCAAGCAGTGGCAGTACTGTAATCAAACAAAATCTCAAGGGTTCTTGCAGTGATATAAAATGGAAGTAGTAGGGATACAATGGTGATTAGTAAATAAAGATTAAGGATAAAATTGGAACTAAGATAAATAAGGACAAAGGGGCTGATTTAGAAGTAGTACGGAGGGGCAATTATGGGATTCATGAAATAAGGAAATAAAGACACCATGATATGTGTTGTCTTCAACCTCCCTATTGAGAACCAGGGGGCAGTAACCAGACTTGGTTACCAAAGGAGGCAGTGGAACACAAACAGATTCAAGTTACGTGAACGTACACGACACAGTACACACAAATAGAAGGAAGAGTATGCAAGGCTCATACGGCTCGCATGTGATTAACAGCCATAGAAGATGGCAGGAGTTGATGGAGACAGCAAGGTAGAAGCACACAGCAGTAGCAGCAGAGGTGAACAGTAACAGCTATGAAGTCAACATTAGATGACCAGGAACAGGGGAAACTGGCAAGCGCAACCTCACGTTATGTCCATTGTTTAATCACTGTTTGGACTGCCAGTGTTAAGCATATAGGTGATTGCTCTTTCGATAGAAAAAACGTTGATACTTGTGGAGTTTGTCTCAGTTGGCATGCTTTCAATTGAGCCACCAAAAAAGGACAATTCCTAAATCCAAGGAAACTAAAGGACGCAAAACTAAGACTCCCAGGCTGACCGTTTTAAGGAGAGTTGAGTGCTGAACCCCGTTACGGCGAAGAAGGGTTTCGCCGAGGCTGGTACACAACACTTACTTCTTCAATCTAAGCTTAAGCTAAGCAACGTATACTTACTTGCCTATTCTTATTCTTAGTTCTTCAATTTAAGCGTAAGCTAAGCTAAGTACACTTGCCTATTCTTATTACATGATTGATAAAAGAAAGATGGGAGCGGCGTGAGTATTTGGCACCAGCATAAACAGGCAGCAGGGATCATGGCAACGGATGCAGCAGCATGAAAAAAAAAAGAGCAGCATAAGAAACTCAATATATTCATTTTTTTTTTCCTTATTTCTCTTCTTCATTGCTCTGATACCATGCAACGGTGCTAGAATCTTAAACCAGAACCTACAAGAGGAAAGGAGAAGAAGGGGGAAATCCTAGTGCCATGATAGAACGGTCTCCATTGTGGCCCTGGTCCATTACTTATAATGAATTAAAGAGTCATAAATTAAACAACAATGACTAAACATAGATTAAGACTTCCCCCTAACAGTACATTGTTTAACAATTTGGTTTACATGTTCCATAGGGGTTGGGCTCCAATGGTCTTTCCTTTGGACCCTAGTCTGTATCTTCATTTTTCACAATAAAATTGTGATTTGTCCCACCCCCCAAAATAAAAAAAATTTATCACAGATGAAAAAAAAAGAAGGTGGAACTAGGAAGCAAGAATGGAAGTTTTATTTTGAAAATTTTTCAGAATAGAAAACAGAGATAGAACAGGCAACGGGAATGGAAAAAAAACCCCACTTCTTCCTGTAGGACCTGTACGGATACAATGAAGGAGAAGACTTTGACTAGGATCCTCACCTTTCTAGCTGTGAGGTGCGATTGGGAATGGTTCCAGCTTTATGATCCAAATTCACTCAATCCTACTGGAGAAGAAGATTCAACCCAAAATGAGGATCATGCCCAAACATATTGTGATATACTAGACTCATCAACCATGTATGCCACTTCCATGTAAGGAATTCAAGGTGGGGATTGTTCCATAGAAGATGATTTACATCAGACTTGGCAGAACCTTGAGGCTATCTTATTCTATCAAGAGATTTATTATTGACTCACCAATTTACTTGTCATTCTCAAGTATGCTTAAAATAGCAAACTCTAAAAATTGCAAATGACTCAGCAAGATGCCCAGAGGACATCAACCTAGTACATCCCAGATTCTCAGAGAGACATTAAAGTATCTTTTCTTATTTTGATTAAAAATATCTCATTTAATGTATCTTTTAATCAAAACAGGACAACAGGTTGAACTTAATTTTGCTTAATTACGTGACCAAAGTTTGGCAACTATAACCACCAATTCCATAAGTTTGATGATACAAAGCAAACATGAGAAGAACAAGTTCAATGCCATTAAGAACGGAAGAGATATAAGAGTTAAGCCTATTCAACATCAACATAAGTAAACAATATGAAACTAACAACTCAAAAACCAACAAACATTTTTAATGAATAAAAACCAATATCCATTTGATGGTGATAACATTTTACCTTTTCAAAGCTCCCTTGAGAAACTCCCGTTTAACTTCAAAATGGTAGCAGGTAAATTCAGTTTCCGTATAAGCATTTGATGAACCACCATGCTTTGACAAGTAACTATCATACTAAAAGACAAAAGAGCAAAATTGGAGGCCAGTGATATCACCACTCTAGATATAAAGTGAAATTCAATTCCACATTATCATGAATAAATCTACACAACTCAGAACTTGCATAAACTGTTAATGCTTTACCCCACAAATTATCACATGATGATTTTAGCAAAGAATCTCACAGCTGTTATGATGTACTAATAGGTTGCATCTACCTTCATGTGACCATTTAAGAGAAAGCAAGAGAGAGAAGAAGAAGAACAGTACGATGAAAGGTTGGAGTAAACAAACTTCACCTAAGCAACATCTTACAGTATATATGAATTTTATTTTACAGCATGCAGATGTGGAAAACATGCCCCTTATCAAAAGCATGAAAAAGAAGGGGCTGCCTCTGGATTTGCCACAAACTGATACAATTTATACAGGTAATTTTCCAAAACAATTGGGCGAATTCAATATTGGTCTCAGAATAGAATGTACAAAAAAAATATTGACAAAAGGATGACTTTTTGAGGGCATTAAGAAATTCCATTGAAAAGTTTGAATGAAAAATTGACCTCCATATAGGCCACCAAACAGCTGGAACCTATAGTTATATTGGTTAGAGACTCGAAGTTGTACAGAAATCAAGTACAGCCAAAAGAACATAATAATGTATCTTGGTGAAAAATTTGTTACATGGAGTACTATATTTTATGGCACCGTTTGACAACGTTCCGTTTCTGCCGTT
The DNA here is from genome assembly GCF_013358625.1 of Macadamia integrifolia. Classification (NCBI taxonomy): domain Eukaryota; kingdom Viridiplantae; phylum Streptophyta; class Magnoliopsida; order Proteales; family Proteaceae; genus Macadamia; species Macadamia integrifolia. Next base: position 28,152,205 of record NC_056563.1, on the reverse strand, counting down.
TCTGCGTTTTCTTGTTCCCAGAAACGGAGAAACAGCCTAAAAAGCATTTGATAAAGTTGTTCTGTTTCACCCGTTTCTAGAAACATAAATCAAAATTTATGCCTATTTACAATTCTAGAAACGACTTTGACAAAACAAGTCAGACTTGTTTCGTCGTTTCTAGAAACGAATTTGAGAGGAAAAAAAGGCTGTTGTGCCTGATAAATCTCTCAACTATTTAAACCTAAAAAGAGGCAACCGAACCTCTCTCCCTTTTGGGCATCCGATGATACTATTGGGTTTTTAGTGGCATTATGTTTGCAAAATTTTGAGAAACAGGTTTATCAAACACCAAAAAATCCATTTTTGTTTCTGGAAACGTGAAAAGCTGTTTCTGCTGTTTCTAGACACAGAAACAACAGAAACATTATCAAACGGTGCCTATATTTCTGCTATTTTAATGTTGTTATGAAAAAATGTAAAAGAACGTAATTGGAGCCAGTTGTTAGACCATGCCAAGAAGAATGTAATCATGCATTCTTGGCTTGTATATCATCAATATATAGCTTATCTTTACCATATTCCAGATTTTTAATAGATTCATTTAAAAGTTTAAAATGTAGGTTCTCTTTTTTTCTTGGAGGGGGGTTGGGGAGGGGAGTAAATGATTGATTCGTTTTATGTACTTAATGTTAGGCAATTGCGTCCTTGACTTAGCCGTTGATGGCTTTTTAACAGCTCTATTTTTAAACTTGGTTTTAGCACAGTTAGAAAATTTAGAACGGAAAAGATATGGTATGGGATATGTTTGGGTATTATTCGAATTGGATATTAGAGGGGGAAAAGAGTTGAAATTCAAATGTAGATGGCAAAAGATCAAAATGTATACATTCAAGTGTCTGTTTATATTTTAAAAACTCAGAAACAAAAATCTTTCTGAGGATACCGTTCTGTTATACTAGCTTATTGCAAAGGAAAGTGATAGTATTAGTTCCAAGAGACATGTGAACCATGTCAATAAAAACAGGCCTACCAGAAGGAAAAAAAAAGCCCAAACAAATGACAGAAATAAGTTATCAACTTTATTGCTACGGGAAGATAAAAAAGCAACAGGTTGGTTCAAGAACGAACAACCACCTACTGTTTGACGTGAAGAACCATGGAGTACCCACCAACTACATGTACAGTACAAGGCCAGCATTGAAGGAGAAAGAACCAGCCCAGTCAGATCCATAATTAGGCCAACTAACTTGAGTTATAACAAGCCTTACTAGCCCACATTAGGCCATGACTTAAAGTTATAGTAAGGCCCATACTTGGGTCATACACTGGTCAGAACTTAAGCCCATGTATAGCCATCGGCCAGCAAGATTTTAAGGATCTTTTTGGCTGATTGTGTGGGCTCATGTTGCTGCCACATGTGGAGTTACTATAAGTTATCTAAGTTACTATTTTGTTTTAGCTTCTATTGTGATTCAATTCCCATTAATGTAGAATCTTAGTTACAGTAATAGCAAATAAGAGCCCCTTCTACTTTAGTAAGCTTCTATTTTTTTGTAGTAGTATTGGACAAAGTGGCTTGGCAACAAAGTAACTTTCACGAATGGGAAGGTTTCTATTCTTTGCAGCTGTTGATTGGTTATTATAAACTGACTGTCTAAATGACACCTCTACAGTTGTATTTAGAACTTGATACTTTCATTTGATTACCCCTTGTCTTATTCTCAAAAGTTCTTTAAGTCAAGAATAAAAAAGGGTTTTCAAGAATAAGTTGAAAGTGACTTATGACTATGTCATTGTATTGCACATTTTTAAGTATACATGTGAAATGACAATATTTACCCTCATTGAAAAGAAAAAAAAGTGTGCTATTGAAAAAGGGCAAAAAAGTAGGTTTCAAATATTTGACATCTTAAGGTGTCGATAAGCATATCCCTATTATAAAGAAGAGGGGCAAGCTGCCCACGATTTTGTTGCTTGAAAAATTTCTCCTTTGTGAAAATGGCTGCTGTGGTGAATCATTTGCCAGTTCCTAGGTGATGAAACCTAAGCTGGTTAGTGGTGAATCTAACCATAGGCTTGGTGGTGATACCAAGTCATATCCCCTCTTCCTTAGCTCATCTTCTTCTTTTCTCCTTCTCCTATTTCACAATTCTGTCGATTCCAGCAACCATTCCTTCTCCTAACATGGCTATCATTAGGTATCTTTCAATCCTTTTTATGTCTTATTCTTATTTCTTTATTGTATCTATTTGTTAATCACCTTCCTGCAGATTTTCGACCCGGTTTTTCCATCCTACGGCTTCTGATCGCTCTTTATTTTTGGTTGCTGTTTTGTCTTACTGTTGCAGCACATCTACCTATCAGTTGGACCTCTTATTTTGTGGAGTTACTCATCCCTATTAGGGATCCATTCGACCAAAGTTTGGAGTTCATTGGAATTCCAGATAAGTTTTTACAGATACAACCATTGCATCAACCCTTGGACCATAATGGAACAAGATAAGATGACCAGGAACTAGGTTTCGGGCATGTAAATTCATAATACATACCTGATATATGTTGATAAACAGAAGTGATAAGTATAAATAAGTAGAACAAAGACCCAATTTTCAGATATAAAAAGTGAGAGAAAAGGCTCAGATATAGAACATAGAATTTAGGACTGATCCTCAGGGGAACTCAAGTTACTCAACTGGATTGACTAAAACTCCAATTGAATTTCCCTAAGGATCAGGCGTATGGAAATAAATCAGGAGGCACAAATTCATCCCACTGAAAGAACTTTGATCATGTCAGACTCTGGTCAGTATTTTCAGATTATGTAATAGGGGCCGAACAGAAGCAACTCTTAGGACTTCTTAACAGAGAATATGGGGCCAGAATAAGAGGTGCTAAATAATACAAATTCAAAGAACAGAGATAGGAACTGAAACAGATCAAAACTAATGGATTAACATAAGTTGGGGAAAAGAGTTTGAGAAAACCAGAAACAGAGCATAAGATTAGAGAACAGGGTTTAAAGTCTGTGCAACAAAGAGTTGAGTTTCTGACCCATCAATATACTCTAAGATTGAGCTGAAGCGAAACCAAAAGAATAGACCTAGGGAGACCATCCCACAAGTGAGGAATTCACCGCTAGGCTCTAAGAACCTAATTAATCAACCTTAGGGTTGCTAAGAAATTCAGTTCCATCACCATGAATAAACAGAGATTATCTTCCTTCAATAATGATATTTGCATCCCCAGTAGACAGTGTACATAAGTATATCTAGAACTCTTAAAATCAAACTCCTACTATGAAAAGAGCTTTCCTAATTCTAATACAGCTCAAACCACCACTTATTTGACCAATAATAGACTAAAAAGAGAATAGTTGAACTTCTAAAGTGACTAGGAATACTAGAATTGTACAATACTGATGAAACTAGAATGAAACAAACAATTTGACTTTCAAACTCCTAATGCTACTAGGAGAAGACTTGAATCTTGTAAATCTAACTTCCACCCATATTATAAACCCATAAAGTAGCACACATTAAGAAAAAAAAAAAAACATTGGATAAAAGGCCCAATACATAGATAACCATTGTTCTGCACCAGGGAGAGTTAGAGGGGCTTACGTGGGAGCAAAAGTCTACAGGATTGTTTGGAAGATCCTTACTAGTAATGCAATGGGAAGATTGGGAGAGACTTACCATTGCAGGAGCTAGATCGATCAGACTGTTGATGATGACCTCACCAGCGACAAAATGAGAAGCCTGAGAAGGATGGACAACTCACAGCGACAGAAGAAGAATGCAACAGGAAGGAGGGGTGCAATGGGAGGGCAGGGACAAGGCTACACTACCTCAGAGAGGGAAGAAAATTGCAGAAATCTGGAAACCGTTTGTCTTTAACTAATTCATTTACTATTCATAATAAAATCTTTCTGTTCCATACCTTAGAATTTGAGACAGCAAATAGATTTTTTTTTATTAATGATGATTAATATATAGCAACTATATTGCATAACATTCAGGTTTTCTAACAATGGACTTGAGTAAGACATGTCTATCTATGATTTTTCAACCTGCTACATCTGGTTCTATTGTTTTTCTAGCAAGGGATGTCATAGACGCTCTATATTTGTTCAGAAAAGCATAAACCTGCAGAACAGACTCCCCAATTAGATTTCAAAATCACAAAACCATTTTGCTTGGTTTTCTTTGGATCTAATTCTTCCAAAATGTCTAGTTATGCTTGAATTAGCTTCCAAAAAGTTTACTGAAAAATTACAAGATATCCTATGATTTCCAATATTTCTCTAAATTTTACCTAATTTTGCTGATTCGCCTAAATATTTCAATTTCACCAACTAGCAAAATCAACCTATTTGTCAAATTCTGATTTCTTCTCTCCAATTTTAATTGTAGAAACTAAAAAACTGAAGATACAATGATATAATAATGAGTCCAGTTGGTTCTAAGCAGAGTAACTCACAGACAATAGCAGCCAATAGAGTAACACCAACTAGGCAAAACTCCCCAGTAGAGACATAGAACAAGCAACAAGATTTTATAACAGCAGTATAGAAGTAATAAAACTCAATGAAGATTCAAAGGAATCCTCTATTTCGCCAACCAAAGCAAAAATTAATTCCCATATCTTCAAACTCTTTATATAAATTTTGACCACTTAAAAAAATCAGAAACTTTGTTCAAAGCTGAAACTCTTACTCTTAGAAACTTAAAGCATTCACTGCCCATCCAAAATTGATCAGGAAGGTAGATTTAAGGTAATTTTGTCTCCAAGGTTTAAGCATCCTTGGATACCGATCCATATTGTATCTTTAGGTACCGATATGATACTTATTAATAAAAAAAAAAAAAAAAAACGAATTGCATAGTATTGATTGATACAACTTGAGATGGGTTGATACTCGCATTATGGATACATTGGTTCATTTCATATTTTTTTTGTATTGCACGTATGTTCAGTCTCATCATCTTGGTTGCACCTTTACCTAAGACCACTTCCAACTCTGAGTTTGAACTAGTCCGCAGCTCTCTATGGTATTAGACTATTAATACACATAAAACACCTCATCATTTATATCAATTGAATACAATTTGCCCGTAGTAATTTGTTCTCCCTTTAATACACGATATATTTTACATATTGCTTATTTATAGTGTTTTATGTTTAAAGCTGTATTTTGCATGCACCCTGATGTAGATCGCAGGAACAAGGCCCCAAAACCAGTTCAGACCGGTTGTGTGATGTGACTGCTGTGGGAGGCAGCCTGGTCTGGTCTGGCTTGGTGCTTGATTCTTGATTGGTTCAACCCAATTACAACTTGGAGAAGATTTGAAGAAGATTCCCTCTTGATTCATGGGCCCCATGGCCAGCTCGCATGGAGGAGTTTATGCTTGCAAGATTTTAGGAAATCTTTGATTGATGTAGTTCTATTTTCATATTTCCTTGTAATAGTTAGGACGATGTCATCTAGTGATGCGGATCCGGGTTCCAAAAGTCGGAATCGGATCGCTTATGGGCCCACAATCAACAAATAATTCAATTTAAACAAACCAGTGGCAGTTATGTAAATAAACAGATTATTAATGAGCTGTTTGGAAGAGGGGACTTAAAAGGAATTAATAGTGATTTGATGAGGCTACAATAGGAAGTGAAATAGAAACAAGGGATATGAAAGAATTAGAGACCAAAAGAAGGGCATAATGGTAAATCAGAATTAAGAGACAGAAAAGGGGTAACTCATGATTGAGTTATCTTCTTCCTAGGACCCAAAACAGGGGCGGAAAGGTGGGACAGCTTCAAATCGATAGAAGTTCCTCAGCAGGTCTCGGTTTGCTCTGAAACTTCAAGCGAGGATTCCCAAGGAGGTGCTCTAACAAGCCCACAAAACTAACCTTGGAATCTGCAAGTTGGAAGGCTGCGGGAGGAACCTGAAATAGGACCTGGCAGAAGCTTGGGGTTCAGTCCTGAAACCAGTCTTGTAACCCACCGCAGAGGAGGACTTTGGAGGTGATCCTCTGGGGTCTGAATTGCCTTCAAGGTAAGAGCCTTCAACCAAAATTTCAGAGTCAACCGGTACAGAACAAGGATGCAACAAGCTCTTGTTCTGTGTTAGGTATCACCGCCCAGCAAAGATGGTGTCTGGTAACCAGTAACAGGGAATACAGAAACAGGGAAAGAAGAGAGGAGAGGGGAAGGAAACCAGAATAATAAAAGGAAGAAGAGAATGAAAAGAGAAAGAAGAGAAGAAATTGGAAAATTTTAGAGGAAGAAGGGGGAATCGAGAGAATCGACAGCCATGGTTTCAAAACCAAAAAAACTTTCAAATTTCTATTCTTCAAAATCTAAAAACTAAACTTCTCCATCGTTTACATATCCAATATAAAAGAAAAATCAAACAATTAATGGCAACTACTGAAAAGGAAACTATTCTAAAATTAGAAGCTAGCTAAATTCAAAGGAAATTGTTTCTTAAAAAAAAAGAAAATCAAATCAAAAGATTTTTTTTTCCTAAGTCCATCGGCCAACTGCATCATCTAGCTAGTTTCTAATTTTAGTTTTTTACTTTTAGAAAGTAGGAATTCTAATTTATTGGGTTTCTATCTTTGTAAAAGGGAGGGATTTGATTAGATTTGTAATTAGTTTCCAAATAGGATAATATCTAGTTGTAAGGGGATTCATTTTCTTTCTATAAGGAATGACCCAATTTTGTAATCAATTTAAAGTTTATAAATAAAGGAAGAAGGCTGATCTACAGCCCACGATTGAACGAAAAAAAAAATTTTGTGCTAGAAAACTGTGAGATGCAGTGCTGTGAGAGACAGCTTGGGAGAGATGCCCTAGGGAAGAGTAAGATACTCAACCCAACCTATCCCCCTTTCCCATCTATCTTCTTCTTCTCCTTCACTTTTTTTGTTTATTTTTTTCATCTTTACATTCTGTTACTAGTTTCCCATGACACCATCAAATCTAGATTTCTGGACAACAAGTTTCTTGGAGATTCTATCAGCTACTGGAATATCGATCCTACTATATGGTCGGTTCTTACCTAGAACCACTATAACATTAATTGGTATCAGAGCCAGAAGGGCAGCAGACGGCATTGATGATTGTGGAGTCTACTATCCACTAGAAGATGATCATGCGAGCTTGATTCAACAACTCAACCAAACTCGTGGACGATTTTTTTTTTTTTCCAAAATGAGGAAAGCTGATGTAGATCGTAGGAACAAGGCCCCAAAACTAGTACGGACCAGTTGTTGGATGCAACTATTGTGGGAGGCAGCCTGGTCTGGTGTGGCTTGGGTCCTGGTTCTTGATTGGTTCAACCCAAGTACAGCTTGCGTGAGAAGATTTGAAGAAGGTTCCCTCTTGATTTGTGGGCCCCATGGCTAGCTCAGATGAAGGAGTTTAAGCTACAAGATTATAGGAAATCTTTGATTGATGTAGTTTCCATTTTCATATTGATTAGTTTCTAAATAGGATAATATCTAGTTGTAAGGGGATTCCTTTCCTTTTCATGCAAGGAAGGACCCAATTTTGTAATCAATTTAAAGTTTACAACTAAAGAAAGTTGATCTACAGTCCACGATTCAATAAGAAAGAAAAAAGCTTTGTGCTGGAAAACTGTGAGAAACAGCTTGGGTGAGATGCCCCAGGGAAGAGTGAGATATTCGACCCAACCTATCCCCTTCCCCATCTATCTTCTTATTCTCCTCTACTTTTTCTGTTTATTTTTTCATCTTTAATTTATGTTACTAGTTTCCTTCGACACCATCAAATCTGGATTTTTGGACAACAAGTTTCTTGGAGATTCTATCAGCTATTGGAATATCAATCCTACTGTAAGGTTGGTTCTTACCTGGAACCACTACTACATTATACCTTTTGCATTTATATGCGGTTTTTGACCATTTTTATGTGTATCTTTAGCATATCTTGTGTCTCACCAATACGATACAATATCTCTCTTAAAATCACCCTTCCAATACGACACCTATCTACCTGATACTGATACTTAAATCCTTTGTCTGTCTCACACATTTAGACCATTTTTCCTATTTATAAAATTCCAAAAGTACCCCTCAAGGTACCTATTTTATACATAGTACCCATTATAATCTGGTTCCATACCAGTAAATCTGTAATAGTATATCTGTATAATATTTATTTTCCTATATATTCCAAATGGGTAAGAAGCCTAATTGACATTCTCATTAATATTCTTATGGTGAATTGGTGATGCAGGACTGGAAGAGGCAATATAATTTTTGACAGTCATTCGAACAACAGAATCAATCACTTAAAAAGAGCATGTATGCTAGCAAACCTCATTTTCATCTGGAAATTCAGTACTACCCATAAAAAGCATGTGTTCTGCAAAACATAAAAGTTGAAATTTGTAAGGACCGCTTGCCAATCAAAGCTTGGAACACTTTCAAGAAAATTTTCTAAAGTGTCGTGTAAATAACAAATTAAATACAAAACGTGACATTGTTAGTTATATAATAATTAGTATTTTTCTTCTTCTTTTTTATTTTAATATTTTTTCCCCCTTTCATCTTTCAAACCCCAACCCCACCCCCCCCAAAAAAAAAAATTTTTTTTTCTGGAGGGCCTAGTTAAGAGTTTTAATCCAAATTGTATAACCAATACAATCTAGGAAAAAGCCCAAAGATTAAAGAAGTAAACTACGGTTGGAAAAATCTTTTCAACAGCCCATCAGTTTGCTTTCTTTGCAGTTGATCAGCCAAACCTAACCATTTTGGACAACTTCCTTATTTCTATTTTCTTCAATTGTAATTCTCAACACAAACAACCAAGATTGAATATTAACTTGGATTTGATCGATTAATTGAACCACTTCCCTGGATTAACCTTCTAGTTGAATTTGAAATTTGAATGGACAATGGGTGCTCAACAGAGTCTACTTCCTCCTATTATGCACGACACCCAGCATTTTCAAACAAAAGACAATCTCATCTCGAAAAAATATTCAAAAGGGTGCGGTGTGTCCCCTTAGCTAAATTTTTAACTCTGCATTAATGTAGAGCTAAAACTCAGCACCCTAACCCCATACAGGATCACAGAAATAAACCCAAAGCAGGTACTGATTTCAGATTTGGTAACAGTATGCATAAACTTGTAACAAACAGCAGGTAATGATGGATTAAAATCACCCTCCTTATAACCCCTAACAATGCCTAACAATGGTAGAGAATAATCCCAGCAAAGTGATAACAAACAGCAACACTATAACCCTTATTGCTGGCAATACTAGGGTTCAAGAAACCTGAGAACAAACCATATTCAAGAAGCACTGCAGCAGTGGATGAAAGGAGATGAATCCATGGTTCAAGGTTTTGACCAATACCATCAAAATTTCCCACATTTCCATGATATCCCAGGACTTCGATACCAAATACAATGTGACTTTTAAAAGTCACTAGTTTCGACAAGTATCGACCAAAATCCCCACATTTCGATCGAAATGTGGGTATTTTCCTTGAAATGTGGGAATTTTTTAGTAGACCAATGGGTCAACCTTTATAGAACCATCTTACAGGGAAACCAAGCCTTCTTATTTCAAAATTTCGACCCTCTCCCCTGATTTCTTCTCTATGAAGTAGGAAACTTGGGTAAACACTCAAGATTTTGCCCTTGTGCCATCAAATCTCCATTCTAAGCTTGGAACTTGCATATTAATAGAATGTCTACCCAAAGAAGGAAGCTTGGACCAAAAAAACAAATCTCATCTTACCCAAACCTTTTGTGCCATCATTTGAGAGCACTGGTTCATTTGGATATGGTGGTGGGTATGGGCAGCAAGGATTAAAGTGTCGGTATCGGTCATCGTATCGGTCGGCCAAAATTAAGATTCATATCAGAGATACGCACATAAATGGATAGGAAACACTTTTTTATAGACTTTTGCATAAAAAAATAGTTAAAAAAAAAACTATAGATAACATGTATTATGCATAAACACTAAATTGAGAATATCGCACTAAGAATCCAAGGTTTATAGTTATCTCATAAATGTAAAATCCTTGTTCCCAACCTTGATTTCCACTTTAGTTAGAGAGAAAAAATGACTGACAGCAACTTTGGAACAAAAACCCCTCAAAAAATCATGTTTTTCTGAAAAATTACCCATCTTGGTCGTTATATGATAGTATCGGTATGTATCGGCATACCATACGCATCGATACATACCGAAACGTACTTTTCACCTCAATTTTTAATTTTTCATAGAGTATCGGACCTATCGGTACGTATCAATATGTATTGTATCGTATCGGTGGTGTATCAGTATGTATCGTAGGATACATATTGATACAAAAGGATTTTAAAAAATCCATTTCTCGTATCGGTAAGGTCCGATATAGATACGTATCAGCCGGTACGGTACGGTACGATATGTACCAATACTTTAAACCATGATGGACAGTATGGTGAATCTTCTACTTCATTTGGACAAGAGGGTAGTTTAGGTGGTGGGTCATCTTTTGTTGATAGTATCTTCGGGTATCCATCCCAACCTCGTGTGCCACGTCCACATCTTATCACTGTGACTGAGCCATTCCCTAGGATGGGATACCTAGCTAATGTTGATGATGCATCTGATAGATGGGGAGTGATGGACTACCAAAACAATTGGTTCCAAAACATGTAATGGGACTCATATGTGGTGCATTCAAAGGAGTGGCTATAACATCTTCAGTGGTACGTAGCTCATGGATTGGAACCGCCTACACACTTTACTTGGAATTGACTGTTGAGTGTTGACTGTTGATTGTTGACTGCTGATTGTTAACTATTGAGACTTGGGAGATAACTCACAATTATGTAATATTATTATTTATTTTGGATCCTTACATTATGTTTTGTTTGTTTTAAACTTTTAATAATGTATTTCACATTTTTAATTAGTAACTTATATACGTATTTATGTAGTATAATTTCAGTCAACTCAACGTACATTAACAAACTTTGCTCATACCACAAGTATGACTTTAGGTGTTTCTTTCATTAAGAAATACTTAAAATAGGACGTACACAAAAAATCAAGCAAAAAAAAAAACACATTTTGGGGGTCGAAACCAAAGTTTCCACCAAACCGGAAAAATTTCCCTGGTTTCCTCAAAATTTCTCAGATTTCGACCAAAATTTTGGTCTCCTCAAGGGTCAAAACCCGATATTTTGAACTTTGGATGAATCTACCATCTAATGGAGGAGTTAGTTGGTGATCAACCCTCAAAATACCAAGCCAAACTGATGGCTCAATCTGAAGATCTGTCGGAACTTGATTTAGGGTTGAAATAGGAGACTTCTTGGATCATACAAACCAGACCTCAGCACAGGCCCAAACCCTGGTCGAGTGGGGCTCCCAAGGGGTTGCTTTGGTCCTCAAAAATTAATCAACTTCTGATGGCAGACTTGGGAGATCCAAGGCTTCGAACGTTTCAGCAAGAAACCCTTCAAAACAGAATCGCAGGTAGGAGATTGCTTCATTCGATCAGCACAATGACCAGCAGTACTTGGATGATTCAATAGAGACTTCAAAGTCTAAATCAGTAGCTTCCACAAGTGACTCGATGGAACTCAGTAGGCCAGAAAATAGAGATCAGGGTATGGGATCAACTGGAGAAGAGAAAGGGGAAGAAGGATAATGGCTATCTCAGCCAAAAGATCTCTCACCTCACTGCCTCTCACAGATTCTCATTGCACAAAGCAAACAAATTCTTCACTCATTAAATTGTGGGGGAGACTCTTAAGGTCCCCTTGTACACATAGCAGGAAACTTTCCTAAATCTGAAAATAGAAAGTATATAAAAGGAAAGAAACTAAAAGCCACTAACAAGAAAGATTGAGGCTTGTTCCCCAAGTAATTACAGACTGAAATGAAAAAAGGAAATAACTTGCCAAAATATAGCTTGCAGCCCAAGCTAACTAAGTCCCAAGATTTGGCTTTTAATTAGCCACAGGCCCACAACACCCAGCCCGCATGGGCTGCCCAGCCTCAGCTGGTTGGCCCTATGGCCCATGGATCTGCCCACTCAATTGGGTTATGGGCCAGACCCCATATGACTCTTGTGGCTATACTTCAAGGCTTCAAGCCCAAGAATTGATCAACAACAGCGGGGGCCCATTTTATTTCTTACACCATGCTTCCCTTCTGAAGGCAAAATGGAACAATTTTACTTGAAGTCATGGATCCAAAAGTTGAAACAGGGGCATATAATCTTTTCTGCCAATACAGTTTTCTGTTATTCATAGGAACAATTTAAACTTAACTCTTTTTTTTTTAATTCTGTACCATAAGTAATATGTAAAAGATTAGGAGATCCTAGTTGTATCTATAGACAACCTAAGCCTAAAGCCAAGCTCCAAATACTATTTAGTCATATGTTAAAAGACATCATTGGATGCTTTTTGCTCTTATATATAATATACAGAACAAGGGCCCAAACATATGAATTTCAGCCTCCAACAAAAGGCAGAAGGTATCTAACCAAGGGGCAGTGTGGTCTTTTTGCCACTCCCTGTGTCTGGGCGTAGGGGTGCACAATGAGGTAGGGATCTTTTTCCCAGATAAGAAAATAAGGGAAAAGGTTCTCTGAGCCTCCCTAAACCCCCACCTTATTAGCCATTGGATCCCCTCTTTGCATTTCAGCAGTTCAATCGGTTTCTGTTGCAATCGACCATAGGAAAATTGTCGATAACCAAATAACCATAGGGGAATGGACCCATCTGGGAATAGCAGTAAAATAAAAATGCAGAAAGTAAAAGAGAAAATAAATGGATAAGGGGATGTACAGCGTACACTATAGTCATTAGGAGGTTATGACCATTAAACCATTGCGGAAACTGGAAAGAGAACAAGTCTCTTAACAATAATCTCACCGGACCATAAACTAAGCAGAAAGTCTGAATCACATAAAATTTTGTAGGCTGAAACTAGACTGCCTTATTTCCAAATCCTAATCAACTCAGAAACTTCTAAAAGGCTTCTACTTGTAACTTGACTTTCTAATAATTAAGACAACAGCAAAACCTAATCCAATTTGAAAAACGAGAATAAATTAACTTGACACTACTAGGATTCAATAACTTAACTACCCACCGAAGATTAAATTCCTAATATACTCCAAACAAAAGCCTATTAGAAATGGTTAAGAACATACTTAAAATCAATACTAACCTCCATACTTTCCAATGATATTAATTTCGTTTTACCAGAAATAGTAAAAACGAACTCATTAAAAAGAGTAACTAGGTTAACAAAATTAGGAATAAATAGGTGGAAGCATCAAATAGCAATTTTCAAGCATACCATACATAGTAAATCTAGGCTTACAAAAAATAATAAAAACAGATTGACCAAGGTTAGTAGTTATCAACATTATAAAAATCTCCCGCTCCCACCCCCGCCCACGCTGACGGATCAAATTTTAAAATAAATTATCGGAACTGTATGAATTGAGTCAAAAGGACAATCCATTTCTTTCCCATCAATTTTGACCCAGTTTCACAACTTATTTTAACTTTTAGTTGCAATCTAATAAAGCTTGAGGCTTTTCAGGGGTTCTAAAAAAAATCAATCCTTAAAATATTATTATTAATATTAGTTTATTACCCAAATCACATTTGGAACAATAAATCAAACATCAACAGATACATTATCAGTTCTTCTTTTCCCCTAATTTCATTTTGCCGGCTCTAGTTTTGTACTAGATAAGATGGCATCTAGCATGAATGAATCAAATCTACTGTCCCATAATAACTAAATGTATTCATATCTCATTATTCTCCATGCAGTCTAGCTTTCTCCACTAATGTAATGGAATTATGTCATCTTCCGTTTGAATGGTTTTTGCCTCCTCCTTTGATATATAAAAAACCACGGAGCTTACGGCATCAGTTGAATTCCCCAAGAATTGTTCCTTCATGTCCTGTCTTTAATGGTTTAAACATATCATATCATTTGTTGTTCATCCAGAAGCTGGATTGAATATAGTTTCTCTATCAACATAGACACCAGAAAAACAGGGAAACGTAATAAAACACAAATGACGAAAGAGGCAAACATAATGTATAATTGGAGTCAAACCTAGAAAGTGGGCAAGACCTTGTGCCTCAAAAGGATCAGAGAAGCTGCCCATTCCTACACACATTGCTGCTGCTGCCTGCAAAACATGTTAATCAGAGAAGATAACCTCCAAATGAATAAACAAGCAACAGGCGCATTTAAATTTTGAAGGACCATAAGTAAGCCTTCATGCCACTTTAAGTTAAACGAGAAAACAAAACAACTACAAGAACACCTCAAACATAGTTGTCAATGCGTCCCATTAGTCACCTAGGCCAGGGCGCCTTGTAGGTGTCGCCTTGCATCCAGGCCCACTTCTAATGCCTTGGGTCGCCCAGATGTTGTGACAACTATGAACTCAACCCTAGAACAATGACCTGAATCAAGAGTAAAAAGGAAAAATCTACACATATGATACCGAATTGAACTCATGTGAATCTTACATGAACTCAGACTGGCTACACATCAGAATAACAACAGTAGAGATTGGGAGAATCCTGCATTATGATTTACCCATGAAGGGCCCCTAGAATTTCTCTCACCTACTAAGGAAGGCTCTTTATCATCCTCATTGAACATCTCAATCCAGTGCTTGCCAAGGTCTGCCAGCTCATGGAAGATTAAGTTGGCTAGTGAGGTTTCCATATGCACTAGTTGTACACGCAGCATTGACATTAGTGCAGAGTTAGTCATTTCACCTTTCAGTTGTTCTTACTTTTGGGTGCTCTAGAAATATATTTGTCTTGGAACCCCACACCCCACCCCCCCAACAAAAAAAAAAAAAAAAACTTTTGCGCACACCAGAGTAAATGAAGCTACGTTGAACCACAAACAAACTTTCATTCAAATGCATTGATTGAAATATGAACTGCTTTCATTCAGACGCATTGATTGAAATATGAACTGGGCACGATATAAGCATTGAAATCTGTCAGAACTCGCAACTTCAATCAAATACATCAATTAAAAAGTGATTGGCTCCAGTTTGGGAAAACATACATTCAAATTATTCAAAGAAATGTATGAAGTAGCGATATGGCCTATAAATGAATATTACTAGACCATAATCGACTTTCGTGCTACTAAGAAAATAAAATAAAGAAATTTCCACTGAACGTTTGGCTGGTAGTTGGGTTACAGGTAAAGAAAATAACCTTTTTAGTCTGTGAATCGTTCTTTTTCTTCTCATCCACTTCCTTGCCTTCATCTTCTTCGTCATCTTCGTCTTCTTCTTCTTCTTCTTCTTCGTCTTCATCGTCGTCTTCCTCATCTTCGTCATATTCACCTTCGCTCTCGGACATATCTTCGTACTCTTCTTCATCGCCATTCTCTAGGGTTTTAGAAGAATAATCAGGAGGACCATCTGGGAATATTTCTGGATCGTGAACGAGAAGAGCACAGAGGCCATTGGGAAGATAGAGAATTCTGTAAAGGCGCTTGTCCATGGGGGACTTTATCACAACATCGTCCGAAGCTGATAGAGAAGAAGAACGCATAACTGCCATTTTCAACTTTCTTCCTCTATCTTCTTCACTTCTTATCTCTCTATAGTAACAGAGAGCGAGAGGGATTTGTATAGATTTCAAAAGCTGCTCTTCTCTGGAAATCCCTACTCTACTCTCCGCGCATCTGACTTCTCGTTTTATAGGTCTATGGTGTATAACTTCTCTGCTGCTGTTGCGTGATACTTGACGCCCACACCAGAGAGCAGCGGGCGCAGCACGCATCACCTATTTGCTACATTTGCAAGCGGCCTTACATAAGGGCCGCCGCAAGGTGCCATCAATCGGTGCTGGGATCGGGTCATTGTTAGACTAGCCGGCTCGGTAACATCACTCGTGAGTGGTGACCAATCGAGATGCCATACCTTGTGGGGCCATTCGACATAGTCGCGTATAGACCACTCCGAGACTCCGAGCAGTCTCCCGGATTGGAACCCGTCTTAGGTTTTTCGTCTTTTAACTGAGATAAACAGTAAGTTAGGCACAGGACGGCAAAGGGTTCATTTCCTGGAGGGGGTCCCTTGTGGTGCAACAGAGGTGGCAGTGTAGATCTAATGGTTCGAACCACTTTGAGGTATGTGTTCGTGTGTTAGGGTCCATGCCTATGTGCTCTTGCATCTGCAAATTTGTTTATTTCTCTACTTAAATTTGCAAGATACACATATGGGGAATCGAATATAGACCATGCCTCTATCCACATAATCCCCAATTCACATAACCATTTGAGCAATCCACTGATGGGTTCAATGGTGCTACTATTGTATAACAAGTATAACACTCAAAGCTACATACAAGTGTGCAAGTTATGTTCACACATGGCTATCGATATTTGCCCGCATTAACAGTGGGTCAATAATACCCCTATTATTTCCTATACCTTATGGATATCATTTTAATCTATTGAACGTGATTGAAAGAAAACTTTGAAATTTAATTATGAGACTAAGTTTTATGACCATGAGAGGCTCCTATGCCACAAACACAGTAACATACAATGACCACTGTGCCCTTACATACAAGTGTGCGTCCATGTGTGTGGGCGCATGGGCCTCTAGTGAATAGAAAACACTTGCACCTTAATTATTGTCTTAAAGAATATAATTCCATTAGCAAATGACATAGTGGAGTGTACCAAACCAAAGATACATGACTAAAGGTATATCTTATATAAATAAGGCAACGATATCACTTTATGTGAAAATGAAAGAAAGATACAAAAATGCAATTGTACTCTGCAAGTGGCTCGAAGAAGGGGAACCTTTATTTTGTTTTTAATAATTGCCACTTTTGCATATTTCGTTAATATTTTATTGTTCTTCTTATTTTTTGACGAGAGAATTATCTATTTGCATAACCATTGCATCAGCATGCCGACCAATGGGAATTCAGGTGGAGACATCTAGGTGGGGCATTGCGATATTTTCACTCACCTACGTCGGAGCTTAGAGCCACGCCAGCGGCTAGGGCTATTTCCCTCGTGTATATATATATATATATATATTTTTTTTAATTAATTAAATTTTTTGTTGAAATTGTTTTCATTTATATCTTAAGAAGTGTGTTTGATACTTTGCTTTTGCTTTACCGCATCGCGATTCGCAAGTGAGATGTTTTAGCGTTTTAGGGATTTTACTTAACAGTTTTACTTCTCCATCGTACTCTATTACCTTCCCGCTCTTTTGATCGCATTCTGAAATTGGGATTTTAACTTCACCTACATGGACACAGAAATATCAGGATGGATCCTCGAATTCATTATCAGAGAACCAACTGATGATCGTTTGGCGAATGTTTTACTTGATGTTCTTCCTTTACCAGACGATGATCCTCGCCTGATGAAGACAATACTGTTGAGGAGAATCCGTTCGGAAGTCTCAACTGGTTTGATCTCAGAAAGGACTCTGGAATCTCTGGAAATGATTGAAGATTTAGATTACACAGAGGGAGAAGCAGTATTGGATTCGATGAAGGCAGCTTATTGTGCGGTCGCAGTGGATTGCACAGTTAGGTTTCTGAGGGAGAAATTGGACGGGGATGATCTTTATTTCAATGCAGTTAAGAAGATTTGGAGGCGTAGGATTCATAAGATGAAAATATCGGAGAATGTTGGTTTGGCATCAGATCAGTTGAAGGCTTGGAGGATTGAGATTGAGGCCGCAACATGGGATGAAATTGTTTGTGAGCGGATTTTAATGAAAGATACGTTCGGTGATGCTCTTAATTTGGTTAGAGTTTACTTAGAAGAGGCTTGGGAAGCTATGGGCCCTTCATTTTTGGAGTTTGCGGCTCAAACGGTGATCCAGGGGGAGGAAGGAGTGCGAATCATGGATAATCATTTGATAGACTGTGAAGTTGGAGCGGAAGCTGGGCGTTTAGCCGAGGTGCGTAAGGTGTCGAACAGCGACAATGGAGTTGCATCTGGAGGTAATTGTAGCAGTATGGTTGTAGTTTCGTCGGAGGATAGACATAAAGAGATGCCTCAATCATCGAAGTTAGGTTTGTCTTGTCACTCATCTCTTTTTCCATCCTATGCAGTGTCTTGGTTTTCCATTTATTGATTTTATAAAGCTCACTTTATCTTCTCCTTTCAAATTTTTATTACTCAAAAGTTTTTTTTTTTTCACTATCAAATTATAACATAGAATTTCTGTGACTATAACTCAGTTCAGTGACATCTAAAGAAGCATGTTTTTACATTGCAGAAAAAACTGGGGATGGGATAACAGGTAATATATATGATTTCCTGCCGTCACCTGAAGTTAACAGAATTCAGGAAGCACTTAAATCTAGCTCTATGGAACTACAGGCATTGGTGAAAGATCCTCTTCCTGATGCATTAGATTTTGCATCAAGAGTTGTTTCTGACATTGGAAATAAAAAGAAGGATATTGTGCCGTCAGAAGAAAACCAAAATGTGATGGATTTGGAACCGAACTGTTCTGTCCATGAGCGTGATGGAGCTGTTGAAGCCAATGAAAATGTTTGTGGTGATAGCCATGCTGGGCATCAGAATGATGTGGAAAGATCGAGCTTAATGGAACGCAATAGTACTGCCCGTACTTGTGAGGTAGCCTTTGATCACTTTATTTTGGCGTACTTATGAGCAACGCAATAGTCTTGATATTTTTGAATGAGTGGTCATTTGTTTCTTGTGTTTTATAAATATCTATGAGCCCTGAATATCTTGTCAACACTCTCTCTCTGCTGGGAAGGGGATCGCTTGTTGAATGTAAGGTAGAGTTCTGTAACTTGATTTGACAGAGGCTTGTCCAGTTTGCATGTGAGTGGCCGTGCAAGTGAATTTTCCATGAAGTTGGAGATGGGAAGAACAGACATGATTGCTTCATTCATTTCATCAGAAATAGTTTGTGGATATTCTATCCATACTTCATAGTGATCTTCATTGAGTGGTGCAAGATAAGTGGTCATTTGGATATGAGAGCTTCGATGAGGTTGTATACCGGAACCATAACCGTTCATCAAGGAGGGACAACATATAATCTTTAAGTAGTGAGGGATTTTCTTTTTCCAGCTTCAGGATGGGGTATTTATACCATGATGCGTTGATATGGAGCAGTTAGGAATGGATTCCAGAAGGTATTTGGAGAAGTTGAAAGCCCCCACCACAATTAGGATAATCTAAATACCAGAACTCGATTAGTAAACTAGCTGTTGCAGAAACTGATACCACCTTCTGCCAGTGGATGACTGTAGGCATACGTGGACAGGTGGTGGTAGACAATCTATGGATGAGAAATTGCTCTGTTACTATCTATACAATCATGGACAGCCTTTGTGATTGCAAACTGACATTTAACAAATGGTTATTGGAGGAGTGAGTTTTGTAATGTTATTAGCGCACATAGGTATTACACAATGGTATGCCAGGTGGCATAGGCAGGTTAAAATTTAGCTGCACCTCTGTGGGTCTATGACATAGGCAAGGAAAGAAGAATATATACTAAATTGCATATGGAAACACACATGGAAGCTGTATTAGCTCAATCAGTTGAGAACTTTTTATGTGTTCTATGTAGTTGTATTCCAATCTACAGTTAGCCTGAAACCACATCTGGCCTATTAGCTGGTTTCCTATCATATGCCTAGACCTGTAGGCAAATGGCTGTTGATTAAGGTTTGCCCAGGCTGGTGTACCTTGGCACCTTTGCAAGTGGCCTAGTCGCGTGGGAAAACTCCTTGACATTGCTGTAGGTTAGTTAGGTCTAAAATTGATGTCAGTGGTCT
This sequence comes from Macadamia integrifolia, assembly GCF_013358625.1. Taxonomy (NCBI): domain Eukaryota; kingdom Viridiplantae; phylum Streptophyta; class Magnoliopsida; order Proteales; family Proteaceae; genus Macadamia; species Macadamia integrifolia. The sequence continues at coordinate 28,132,369 of NC_056563.1, read as the reverse complement.
TGGCAATTAATTTAAGTGATTAGATGCCTGAATTTGGTTAAGGTGAGTTTGCCTAAGAGGATAGGGGAACCCTTAGGGTGCTGCGTCAAGATGTTGATAGGAGATGTGGACCTCCATGGCTCTGTTTACTCAATTTTAATGCTTACTTTAGCTCCAAAACTCAGAACAATTTATTTGAATGGACCATATGATTATCTCAAGGTTATTAAGGCAGTGAGGCGACCGAGGCGTTTGAAGGTCTTTCAGAGCGCTTTGGCGATAGGGCGGGCATAAGGCATCGCCTTATTGAATAAAGCGTTCCTGTGTTATTTTTTTTATACAACCATTCTATTTAACTCAAATCCTAGATGAATCCTACTACTCATATGCTAAATAAAGGTCAAAGGTTCATACTTCATACCAATGCAATAATACATAAGCCAATCTGGTTTTCCAAATAAGTGGAAAGGCACTAGGTAGTAATAAAGAGCTGCATATAAGGCTATAAGCATATGCATCCAATCTGGTTTTCCAAAGAACATGGTAGACAGTAATATATTTTCAAAAAATAAAAAAAATATAAAAAGATATAAAAAAATAAAAATAAAAATCAGTAGCCTTATATTTAGACAGAAAACAAGATTTTCTTTAAATCAATTGCCTCTCATATTTATGCAGTAATTGGCTCTTACCACTAACCTTAGGTCTTCACTCTTCATTAATATTAAGAATCAAACCAAAACAGCAGATTGAATTAAAAACGGAACCACAAGAATGGCAAAAGAAAATGAAGAAGAAAGAAGGGTGAAGAAAGAAGAAGCAGAAGAAAGAAGAAGCAGAAGAAAAAAAAAGACAGGTCCAGAGCTATCACATTAGGTTGAAGGAGAGTGAAGAACAGAAGAAGAAAAAAAAAAGCAGGTACTTTGTTTGAAGAACAGAAGAAGAATGAAGAAGAAAGAAGAAAAAAAAAAGGGACCAAAAACCGTACTTATAGAGGGGGGTACGATTATTTGCCGGAGTAACCTTCACCGCTGCTTGAGAAGAACAGTCATCGTCGGATCAAGATCGAAGGAGGAAGTTGCTTGGTTCTTCTATTTCAGTTCCTTGTAAACCCTTGACTCAAAATCCTTTCTTAGTGAATCGTGTTTTGTTTTTTTGGTTGAGTACTTGAGTTGTTAGTAGCCTTGATCCCATGCATCTCAAGTGCATTCGAGGTTGTACACCTCTCAATCACAAATTGATATTTAGAATCTATCTAAATTAGTTTAAAAAATTATAAACTCTAAAATGCACATAAGGCAACTGCCTTGGGTAAAAGGCGTATAAGGCGTCGACTCATAGCGCCTTACCACATAAGGCGACCCGCCTTATGTGTTGTCTCTAAGGTGCCCTACTGCCTCAGACCCTTTAAGCCGCCTCAACACCTAGGCGTCGCCTTACCAGTGCCTTGGCAACGCCTTAATAACTATGGATTATCTTAATACATTATATTGAATTTGTGGCAAAGATCTTGTAGGTTGGTCCCATCCCTGACATGAATGCAAACAATGGAACCTTTGACATCCCTTTTGTATTTATGGTGAAGAAAAGGAAGTACTTGTTAGCACATGTGCATGATGCGGATCCGGATTTCAAAGATTGAAATCGGATCGCTTAGGCTCACAAGAATGACAAAATCTCAAATTTAATGGTTGAAGGGTATTCTTGTAATTTCAGAAACAAGTAGGGCTTTAGAAATAATTAGATGGTAGCTAGGATAGTTCTAGAATTAAAAATTTAATATAAGGATTTTATTCTGGAATTTTAAAGAAAGTGGGTTAAAAGAACAAAAGTTCAGCAGGGGCAAATGTCCTTACTTGTAATATAGAGAAACCACCTTCTTCAACCTTAAGTCACGACTGAAAACAGAAACTAGCGGTAAAGAAGAAACCTTAGGTCAATAGAACTCAGCCGATAGGCCTCAGTTTGGCCTGAATCTTCAAACGTAAGGTCACAATAGCAAGTCTTCTATGAAGTCAGCACCACAAGACCCACGACAGCCTAGATCTGGAGTATCTCAAGCCTGCAACTAGGGGCCCGTTTGATAACGTTTCTGCCGTTTCTGTTTCAAGAAACGGCAGAAATATAAATTTCCGTTTCTAGAAACAGAAACGGAATTGAAGGTGTTTGATAAGTCATGTTTTTAGAAGTCGATAGTAATCAGTGAAAAAATTGCCACAAGTCGTTTCCAGAAACGGCGAAACAAGTTGAACTTGTTTCGCCTGGGTCGTTTCTTGAACCATAAATAAGTAAAAATTTCTATTTCTATTTCTAAAAATAAGTGAAACGAAACAGTTTTATCAAACGCTTTTTGTACCGTTTCTGCTGTTTCTGGAAACAGAAACGGCAGAAACACGTTTCTTGAAACGTTATCAAACGGGCCCTAGGTTTAGCGGTAATATAACTTAGTTCTGATTCTGGTTTGGGTTTCTTCACAGCAAGTTCCAGCTTTGGAGGGGAAATTCCAGGAGTTGTGTCGCCTAGGGGAGGGTTACCTTCGACCAACAGCTCAACCCAAACAATTCACGCACAGCTGAGTTCGAAGCACCTGCAACTGGCGCCCAGAACAGGGTGAAAAAAACGAGAATACAGAGAGGAAAGGAAGAAGAAGATCAGAGGGGAAAATCACAATATGCAAAAATAAGGAAGAAGAAGAAAAGAAGGGAGAAGAAAGTGAATCTTAGAGAGGGAGGAAAGGAGGGTCGGCAGCCATGGTTTCCAACCAAAACATCATTGTTCAAATTCATTCAATTCAAAAATCCATCCTCATCTGGGTACAGAAACACTATTTAAAGACTTGAAAATAAACCTACTTTCCTAATTGAAACTGGAACAAATATTGCATCTAAACTAATATAGAAATAAAATCTCATCAAATAATAATCTGCCATACTAATTCTAACTCTAAAAAGGAAAGAAAAAAAGAAATCAAATCAAAGGCTATCCCAAGCTCAACGCCGAACTGCATCAGTGCCTCACACTAACAACCATATTCAAACCACTCATTTTGTAAGAATTGCACGAATGCTTGTAGAACTATGATTAAAAAGTTTGTAATTAAGATCTTGTTCAGATGTTCTTAATTTGAGGTTTGCTTTGATTGCTACATTTGTCTTGGTCTAATAAGCTTTTCTATTTGCAGTGGGATGATAGTTCAGTTGAGGGCTCACCCGAACATTCTAGAAAAATTCACCTTCGTAGCCCAAAGAAAAGGTCGCTTGTTTCTCCTTTGAAGAAGGTTGAAATCAATAAATTTGCTAGAAGGAGAAAAGCTAAGAAATGGAGTTCATTGGAAGAGGACACTTTGAGAATTGGTGTAGAAAAGTACGTACTCCCAAGGGCAAGGGGAAACATTACTTTCTTTGAATTTTTATTTGAAAGGCCTGAGATATCTGTTAGGTTTTAATTTTATCATTCTTGTTTTGAAAAGTCGAGCTTCGTTTTAAACGATTAGATGCTACTCTTCCATATGAGTTCATTGGTGTCCTTTTGTCTCATGAAATTATATTGGCTGTTATTTGATGAGCTTCAACATTTGATTTGACTAAATTTCTGGTTTCCTGTAAAGGTATGGAAGAGGGAATTGGAAACTCATCTTAACTAGCTACCCAGATATATTTGAGGAGAGAACTGAGGTAATTCTGTTGTTTTGCTTCCATTTTCAGGAGTCACAAGTTCTCACTTGACATTTATATGATGCAGGTTGATCTAAAGGACAAGTGGCGAAATATGGTCCGGTGATATGTTAATGAACTTTTTTGGATCTTATGAAAGAGGTACCTGCCCACTTCTTGTTTACATAACCCTCCTTTTCTCTTATTTTATCATCTTCTTCCCGCATGTAGGATCTTAATGATCAAGAAGGGGGCTTACATAGTTCATTGGATTAGTGCAATCGGTGTGGTTATACTTCCTTTTGCCTCACTTGATGTGAGACAAAAGGAAAACGATTCATCATGTGGACTTAAGAGGCTGATGTCTGAAATTTATAGGTGCATTTGATGATACATTGCATTGAACTTGATGACTGGTGTCAAAACTGAAGTCATCTCATCACTATGATTGATCAAACAATCACTTGTTCACAAACCTTATGTTGGGCTGTTAGTTTTCATTATTCATCTTGTGGAAAGTCTTTTTCGCTCTGCTCCATATAGCTCTATCCCACCCTAGGGGTATTGTTGGATGGGGTAATGGCTTGTGTCTAATATGATACCAGCCCTCTTTATTTACAATAACGGAGAGAAGTTCTAGAATATTACTAGGACCATTAAACCCCTTAAGGACTTAAGGACCCATTTGGGATCTGACACTTTCCCCAAAACCCATTATTACAACACTTCCCCTCAAGCTGGTGCATAGATATCACATATCCCAACTTGTAGATAATAGGATGAAATGGGCCGGGTTGGGCTGGGTTTTTTAAAACCTTAGCCCAACCCTAAGGTCTCTTAACTCAACCCTAGCCCAACCCAACCCTATAGCCCTAATGGACCCTGATTGGGCCAGGCTTAGCCAAACCAGACCAACACATCCCAATACTATTGATTATTATTATTTTTTTGGTGCGAGTACTATTTGTTATACTTGGTTGCTTGATCTTGATACATTGCAAAGTTCAAAGACCAATGTTTTCGTATATATGTAGATTGTGGAAAACGAAAGATTTTTGCAAACCTTTTTCTATAAGTACCCACTTATAATTATTAACATATTTATATTATTATGTATTTAATATACAGAGTAGGGGTTGGGTTGGGTTGGGTTGGGTTGGGTTGGGTTGGGCTGAGACCTCAACCCAACCCTGCCTCGGGCCTGAAATTCTCAACCCTAACCCACCCTATGTGTTGAAATCTCAGTTGAGGCCTTGTTCGGGCTCAGGGCACACTAGGGCAGGTTCGGGCTGAGCGGGCTTTTTTGACACCCCTAGGATAAAACATCTTACTACTAAGACCTTTAGTAAATACATCAGCCAATTGTTCGCTACTAGGAACAAAAGGTACAATAATAAGACCCATATCCAACTTCTCTTTGATGAGGTATCGATCGATCTCTACATGCTTGGTTCGATCATGCTGGACAGGTTGTGAGCAATGCTGATGGTAGATTTACTGTCACAAAAGAGCTTCATAGGAATTAGGAAGGGTAGCAGGGACAGTCAAACCTGTGAGAAAACTATGAAACCGTAAGAGCTCACAAATGCTATGAGCCATAGCATGAAACTCTGCTTCAGCACTTGATCAAGCAACAACGGCGTGCTTCTTGCTTCGATGTAAGCAAGTTACCACCAACAAAGGTGCAATAACCAGTAGTAGATCCGCGGTCATCAGGAGACTTGCCCAAGCGGCATTATCGAAGGCCTCCACCCTAAGGTGAGCATGAGGAGAAAAAAAGATGTCACATCCTGGGGCAGATTTCAAGTAATAAAGAATACGCAACAAAACTTTCATATTTGTCGAGTAGGGATTATGCATGTATTGAATAACCAAACTGACGACAAATGCTATGTTAGGGCGTGTATGAGAAAGATAGATCAAGTGCCCCACTAATCTCTAATATCTCCCCTTATCCTTAGAATCACCTTCCTTGCTACTTAGGTGACCATTAGGGTCATTAGGAGTATCTGCTGGCTTGCACCCCAACATGCTTGTCTCAGAAAGAAGGTCAAGCACATATTTCCGCTGAGATAAGTAAATCCCATGAGAAAACGGGGCAACTTCAATGCTAAGGAAGTAACAAGTTGTTCTAGATCTTTAATCTTGAATTCCTCACCCAAGAATCTCTTGAGGCGAGAAATTTCTGCCAGATCATCATCGATAACAACAATGTCATCTACATAGATTATCAAGATAGAAATATTTCTATTAGATTTCTTGATGAAAAGAGTATGGTTGGCATTGCTTTGAGATTAGCCTGTAGCAACCATAGCCTTATGAAAACGCCTGAACCAAGTAGAGGGGATTGCTTCAGCTTGCATGCCGTCCTTTAGGTTTTGGAGCAAGTGAACCTAGGGGGAATGTCCATATACACTTCTTCCTCATGTTCTCCATAAGGAAGGCATTATTCAAATCTAGCTATTGAAGGTCCCAATCTAAGTTAGTGGCACAAGATAAGATAACATGAATTGTGTTTATCTTAGCAACTGTAGCAAATGTCTCTTGGTAGTCAATCCCTTAAGTCTGAGTAAAGACCTTGGCAACAAGTCTGGCCTTGAAACGATCCACTGTACCATCAGCCTTCTGTTTCATTGTGAAGACATATTTACACCCAATTGTCTTCTATTGTGAGGGAAGACACACTAGATCCCATGTGCCATTCTTCTCTAGAGCATGCATCTCTTCAATCATAGTTGCCTGCCATTGTGAGTCTACACTCTCTTCCTCCCAAATATGGGGAATGGACACAAAGGATAGAGAAGACACAAAACTATAGTAAGAAGGGGAAAGTGAGTTATAAGAAATAGTTTTCGCAATAAGATATAAAGTATGAGACCTAGTTCCTTTATGAACAACAATAGGAAAATCAATAGATGGATCAGCAGAAGGAGAAGGAAAATTACCTGGGTCCAAGGGGACAAGATCAGGCTCGAGAGGAGAAAACTGATGTGGTAGGTGTTGGATGTGTAGTGGTCTGAATCTTCTGTCTGCAACTATAAACACGCATCTCGGGTTGAGGTCGAGCCAAAGTAGAAGTAGGAGTGTCACTCTCCCCTTGATACGGGACACTGTCAGGAATAACAAGTTCAAGAGGTGGCACATCTTCCACAATGGAAGGAGACTCGCCCTAAAGATGTGCCATAGTGTAGTAGAACACAGATTTATAAAATATAACATCCATAGTCACAAACCAACGCCGAGTGTGAGCCTTTCGAGTAGGATTATACCCCATAAAAATACGTCGGAGACCACGATGATCAAACTTCCTGTGAGGATGATGATCTCGAGCATAGCAAACACTGTTGAATGCCTTAGGAGGAACCAGAAAAGCAGCAGAGCCCTAAAGAAGATCTAGAGGGGAGTAGAAGGAATGAAAGCAAGAAGGCTTTTGGTTGATCAGAAAGGCGGCAGTGAGAACCACACTACTCTAGTATTGGGGAGGAATATGCCTCTCAAACATAAGAGAGTATGCGACGTCATAAAGGTGACGATCTTCCACTCAGCGACCCCATTCTGAATCAGAGTGTTGACACAACTGGTTTGATGGATCATCCAATGAGTGGAAAGGTAAGCCTGAAAGGGCCCTTTGAAGTATTCATGGCCATTGTCGCTTCGAAGGATCTTGATGGTTCACCAAACTGTGTCTAAGCCATTCTATGGAACTTTTGAAAGCACTAGGTCTCACCCTTGATTCGCATAATATAAACCCAAGTAGTATGAGAATGACAGTTAGTAAAATAGACAAACCATAGATACCCATTGACAAACACATAGCGGGATGGACCGGACCGCAGATATTAGAATATATCAATAAAAAATGGGTGGCTTTTATTTCCAAAAACATAATAAGTGATCCGAGCTTGTTTGGCCAATACACACGCCTCACAAAAAAATGACTCGAATTGCAATTTTAAAAGAAGGAAAAATATTAGCTAAAGTTTCCAAAGGGGGATGTCCTAACCAACGATGCCATAGTAGTAACTCAGAGATGGGAGATGAAGTAGAAGATGTCTGAAGAGCCTGACCAAAGACCAACGCCGAGTCATCCTCAAGCAGATACAGACCACCACGCACCTTATTAGAGTCTATCGTTACCCCCTGTTACCAGATCCTGAAAAATACAATGAGACGGGAAAAATGTGACTTTACAATTAAGATTGGAAGTAAGACTACTAACAATAGATTTGGAGGAAAAGAGGGAACATGCAATGCAGTAGAAAGGGATAAAGGAGTACAATTGATGGAACTCTTTCCCAAAATAGTGGAATAAGTCTTGTTAGCCAACTTGACCTTACCATTACCAGGACAGGTAGTCTAATGTGAGAAAAGAGACAAGCAGCCTGTCATATAGGGGCTTTTGTGTAAAAATAAGAATACTATGGCCTTAAGTCAATTTATCCTGAGCGCTCCTTGAGAGGATTTTTATGGTAAGCTCTAACTCTCTAATGGCTCTTTAGAATTCTTGTTGTGACAAGCTCACCGGCGACCACCTCCCCATCCCCATCGCAGCGGCGGCAGCGGCTAGGGTTCAGGTAAGGTTTATTCCTCACCCCTAACACCCCTCCTCTCTCCCGATTCATCCTCTCTTCTTCCGATCTCTCCTTTCCCGACTCTTTATCTGCCCTAGTTGCTCTCTTGATTTCTCCGCCAGATTACTTAGACTTTGCCAACAGCCACACCACCGATTAACTCGACCAAACCACTATCCCTTCATTTGTCTCTTACAATGACTCTCCCATCCTGACTATTTCTCTTCTTTGAGATTTTCAAAAACCTATTTCCTTGATTAACCCCCTCTCTACCATCGATCATAGCCTGGATCCTTCCCCATCTGAGTTTCTCCCAACATCCTTCTACTTCTCCTCTCTCTCTCTCTCTCTCTCTCTCTCTCTCTCTCCTACCCCCCCACGAGCTCTTCTTTGCCTATTATTTCTGATCCTCGCACTCCCTAGTTCTTCTCTAAGAACCCTAAAGCCTGTCATGGACCCCTTACCCTTACCCGTAGCCACATCTCAGACATCGTGAGCCTCTCCTAGCCCTTCTTTCCAAAGCCGATTCCTGAGTTCTGAACCACACCACCCACCGCTGCTACCACGCATCTCTGAGTTTGAGCTACGACTGTCTGCCCCGGTGGGCTGCGCCGGCAACAATCTACGACTGTGGGCAGTAAGGGAAGCTGCTTTTATTTCCTGCTATTTCCTTATTATCTGTTTAGGTAGTTTGTTTGATCTGTATTTAGTTATTTATAGCCAATATTCAGGTGTCTCTAGTAGTAGTGTGACCCAAGCAAAGCTGGGTATCTTTATAAAAATAATAATAATAATAATAAATCAAATTAAAATAATAGTAAAACTGGTTGCATAGTCTGTTATCATTGCATGTGCCCACTTTCTTAGCATAGTATATGTCAACTATTCTAGTATCGGCTAGTGCACTGCATATGCTTTATCTTAATGTATTATGCCATGCCCCCTTTCTATATTTATGTTAGTATACCTTTCTCTGTTTGGTAGAACTGAATCTTGTCTTTTTTGATTGGACTGTTGCAGTCTTGTTTGAAAGTTATAGTTGTCATAGCTGTCTGTATCTCTTCACAATATTTGTTTATTGCTATGCGCTAGCGTATGTTATATATGCATTTTGGATTATCCCAATGGTATAGTCAATAGTATAAGCACTCTTGTGTATCTCATTTACTTGCACCTTTGCATATAGCTACTCTACATATCATCTCTAGACTAGTTTTTTTTTTTCTTTATTATCTGTTTCTCTCCACTCATATAATTTTTATAACTATATATATATCTGCACCTATACTATAGGTGCGTCAGGTAGGTAGCCGGCACCTTATTTAATTCAGCCAATCTCTTTTGCATGGATCCTACTTTTCTATGACTTCATAATTTCTATTTTTTTATTACCTATTACTCTTTTTTTATCATGTCCTTTAGTACTAACGCTGTGTGTAAGCGTAGAATTAGATTGGCATCTTGGAACATTGACTCACAGACGGGCAAGAGCATGGAGTTAATAGATGTTATGCGGAGAAGACAAATTAACGTCGCATGTATTCAAGAGACAAGATGGAAAGGTAACAAAGCAAAGGGGTTAGATGACTTCAAACTATGGTACCTAGGTGATGAAAGCGGAAGAGGTGGAGTGGGCATAGTAGTGGACAGAGACCTTAAAAATGAAGTGGTGGATGTTAAAAGATTTGGAAGCAGGATCATCGCTATTAAACTTGTGCTAGACGGTGAGACCATCAATATAGCTAGCGCTTTTGCGCCCTAAGCAGGGCTAGATGAGAGTGTTAAACTACTATTTTGAGAACACATGGATGACTTGGTGTAAGGTTTTGGACAGGGAGAGAAAATTATTATCGGAGGAGACCTTAACGGGCATGTGGGCAAGGATTGTAGAGGCTATGAAGAGGTACATCGTGGATTCGGAGTTGCGAAGAGGAATGCAGAGGAATCTCAGTGTTGGACTTTGCGACATCGTATGACTTTTGCATTGCAAATACCTTTTTTAAGAAAAGGGAGGAACATTTAATTACCTACAAAAGTGGACAGCACGCAAGTCAAATTGATTTCTTCCTCATGAGAAGATCTGACAGAATGTTATGTAAAGACTGTAAGGTTATACCTGGAGAGAGCCTAACTATTCAACATCGACTGGTGATCTTGGATATGTACCTAGGAAAGCGGAAATGCAAGAAGACACAACAGATCTTTCCTAAGATAAAATGGGGGTGACTACAAGGAGCGCTATTAAAATCTTTTACTGATAAAGTGGTGCCACAGAGAAAGTGGGATTTTGACGGAGGTGTTAATGAGATGTGGATTGAGACGACGACCTGTACCAAGAATGTGGCTAAAGAAGTGCTAGGGGTATCAAAGGGTGGGGGCCGAACTCCTAGAGAAACTTGGTGGTGGGATGAGGAGGTCCAGGCTGCCATTAAATTTAAGAAAGATTGTTTTAAGACTTGGCAAAGGACCAACGAGGTAGAAGATAAAATAAGATATTACTTAGCCAGGAATGAAGCTAAGAAGACTGTGGGGAAAGCAAGGGCAAAGAAATACGATAACCTTTATGATAACCTTAATACAAGAGAAGGAGAAAAAGAAATCTGTAGAATAGCCAAAACAAGGGAAAGGATGAGTAGAGATATTGACCATGTTAGATGCATTAAAAGTGATGATGGTAGAGTACTGGTACGGAATGAGGACATTATGAAGAGATGGGGTGATTATTTTTGCAACCTATTAAATGAAAAGGCCTTGATTGATAGGATGGACCCAGAAGTAGAAGGGGATAGACATCATGTTAACCCTCCTTATAGACAACTACAACATGGTGTGATTGAAGTTAAAGAGGCCCTACGAAAGATGAAAGCAGGTAAAATACCAGGCCCAGTTGAGATCCCAATTAAAGTATGGAAGTGCCTAGGAGTACTAGGAATATCATTACTAACCAAGTTGTTTAACAAGATTTTGTGTACCAAGAAAATACTAGATGATTGGAGGAGAAGCAGTTTGGATCCTATTTATAAAAACAAAGGCGATATCCAGAACTGCAATAACTATAGAGGCATAAAACTAATGAGTCACACCATGAAACTATGGGAAAATGTTATTGAAGGCCACCTCAGAGAAGAAACTACTGTAACTGAGAATCAATTTGGTTTTATACCAGGGAGGTCCACAATAGAAGCTATCTACCTCCTAAGAAGACTTATGGAAGTATTTAGAGCTCACAAAAAAGACCTCCATATGGTCTTTATTGACCTTGAGAAAGTGTATGACAGAGTACCTAGAGATCTTATTTAGCATGTCTTAGGGAAGGTAAAGGGTTCTTTAAATTATGTGGATATAATTAAGGACATGTATGAGGGAGTGGTGACAAGTGTCAAAACTACAGAAGGTCAAAGTAACGAGTTTCCAATTACAATTGGGTTACACCAAGGATCAACTTTGAGCCGGTATCTGTTTGCTCTCATCATGGATGATCTCACCAAGCACATCCAAGACCAGGTCTCGTGGGGTATGCTATTCGTTGATGATATTGTTTTGATAGATGAGACTGTGAAAGGGATTAATACTAAACTGGAGCTATAGAGATCAAGCTTAGAATCAAGAGGTTTTAAGATAAGCAGAACAAAGACAGAGTACATGATGTGTCCACTTAGCCAGACTATGAGACGTGAGGAAGTGGCGAAACTTGAGGGGCGAGAATTACCACAAAATGACTATTTTAAATATCTGGGGTCAATCATTAGCAAAGAGGGTGATATAGAAAATGATGTCTCCCACAGAATTAAAGTGGGATGGATGAAGTGGAGAAGTGCCTCGGGAGTGTTATGTGAGAAACGCATGCCTTTTAAACTCAAGGGAAAATTCTACAGGACAATAATACGACCAACGATGATGTATGGGGCGGAGTGTTGGGCAATCAAGAAGAGTAATTTGAATAAATTGGGTGTAGCAGGGATGAGGATGTTGAGAGGGATGTGCGGAAAGACCCAGAGAGACAGAGTAAGGAATGATTGTATTAGAAAAGAGTTAGGGGTGGCTCCAATCTAGGACAAGCTCAGCAAGAGCCAATTGAGGTGGTATGGCCATGTTCAACGGAGACCCATGGATGCCCCAGTAAGGAAGTGTGACCAGTTTCAATTACATGGAGCTAGAAGGAGAGGCAGACCTAAATTGACCATTGACGAAGTGGTAAGACAATATATGAAATTGGTAGGGATTGATCCTAGTATGACTGCAGAAAGAGGTAAGTGGAGGATAAGGACCCGTGTAGCCGACCCCATATAGGGGATGTTCCAAGGATGCTGCTTTTACTGCTGCTTTAACTTCTTCTTTTTACCTCCTCTCTCATTTTTTTTTTTTTTTACCTTATCGGATCCTTGTAGCCGACCCCATCAAGTTGGGATAAGGTTATGGTTGTTGTTGTTGTTATTGTTGTCTCCAACCTCTTGACCGCTGCAGGAGGTGGAAGAATGGGAGGAGTTCTTGTTGGGAAATCCCTCATTTGATCACCAATCAACCTGAGAATCTGAGATTTCAGGTGGTGATTCACTACCCTTAGACATCTTTAATCTAAAGGGAAAGCTCTGAATCAGATCTGGCTGAAGTGAGAAAAACAGCCCTGGTTGCAGGTATAACTCTTAGCAGGAAGGGGCTTCACAGTTGAGGACTTAGGGTTTGGGTCGCCTATGCAAGGGCTACCCTAGCTCAAAATCTCAGGCTAAACCGATGGAATGCCAGGGGTTTGAACTCAAAAGTTTGGGGCTGCAAGTACCGCTGAGAACGGAATAGGATGAATGGATCTCTTAAGAACTGAAACAAAAGGGAAACTGGAACTATCTCCTACATCTGCGGCTCCTAATATAAAACTGAATTTACCTAAATTTGAGAGAAATATTACTGTCGGAGAGAGAATAGAAAAAAGATAAAGAGGCAACTGCAACAATCAACCAAAAGTATACATTAACAACTCAATTGGGTGTGGAGTTGGTTGCATCTGTTTATAGAAAATAATTAGAAGAAATCAAAATTCCTACTCAATCTCATAAGGACTCTAGCTTTCATAACATTACTAACAATAGGATTCTAAGCCAACTAATACTAAACTTCCTAACCTTGGACTTTAGCTGTGGTACCCAGTAAATAAAATATTAATTTTTTTGTGCCTCAACTTTTGGGCTTTTTATTTTTATTTTTTTATTTCAGCCCATTACAATAATAAATACAAAAATGAAAATTTCAAAGCTTAACCAGAACCATTACTAGAACCTGGTCATATTTAAACCAGGTGTCCAGGTCTGCATTATGAGGGGCTCCATGTTTTGTCAGGCTTCTTTCTTTCATTGTAAACTTCGGGCACATGCATTACATGTCAAAAAAGTAAGCCCTTTTCCGTGGCTGGCTTTGATGGTTGAAATTTCACAGTGGAAAATCTAATACCTCCTGGATGGCCTGGATTGGTCATATCAATATTAAGCTTAGGTATCAATGATTATACTTCATTTCGGATTTTGGATGTGCTAGTGAGGCCTCAGGCATTCCACCGGTTGAACATTGTTTGAATTTTTCTCTGTTTGTTCCTTTGAGAATCTTTTTATTTGTTTCTGGCCATTTTGAAAGTCTTGGAGATTTTTAATTGTTGAAATTGACAAGGGTTTTAATACATGCCATATGGTCTCGATTAACCTCATCTTTCTCAGGCTTAGGCATCAAAAGCTTTGATTTTATTTTGCCCTTTGAATTTCCTAGCAAGCCCTCAGGTCTTCACGTCTTGGAACTTTTTTTTTGGGTCGGTTGGGGGGGTGGGTTTCCTTATAATTTTTTTTTCCCCCGGTTCCGTCTTCTTGTTGTGGTGATGCAATAGTTCAATAGCTAGTCAGTTTGAGTCCCACAGCGCTTCCTTCTGGTATACCATGTGGAAACTTGAAACCAAAGGTTTTTCTTAGATATAGGTCTCTCCTGTCTTAATGGCAACTCTCTACTGAGTCACCTACCTTGACATAATATTTAAATTCGATGCACGTGCCTGAATTGTCAAACCTCTGGGGTACTATCCTTGATTTACTCCATTTTTGCTTTAGGAGTCTTTAGCTCAGTTGCTGGGACCCACACTTCACAATTAAGAGGTCAGGTCACGAATTCAACTCTCCTTGAGACCCCCCTATTCCCCCAAAAAAAGAAAAAATATTGCCACTCGAAGATTCATATTTTCAAAATTTTGTGCTTGTATCCTGGCCAAGGATTTCTATCATAGATTGGAGCAGACATCTTGGACGATTATTCGTGGATCTGGTTCTCAATACTTTCCGGTACCGGAGGGAATATTGTAGGTTTTGGCCTGTATCAGCTGGATCGCTGCCAGCTTTGTCCTTACCTGGATCTGCTCTTTCTGTCCGATATGATCCTCATTCTTGAATTTATGATCCCTGCCACACCCCTTGTCTTCCATACCTGGTTTCATCAAGGCCTCTTTATGCCTAATGCCTATCACCTGTTGGAGCATTCCTTAGAAGTACACTATTTGCAGGTGGATTTTAGGTCTTTTAAAATGATAGAATGAGTGGATATAATGAAAAATTTAAAAATCCTGCGTACAAATGGCAAACAAATTTGTTGCTACTGAATATCTTGATATATCTGGTGTTTGGCCAACAGGACCAATTTTGGCTCACATACTCTGCAAGATGGACTACTGCAAAATGGTTTATAGAGGGAGATTTGCATTGGCCATGGACACCACAAGTGTGGTCCCCTCTATTTTAGACGAGGAAAAACACTGAATTTTATTTCGAGTATGTAGTTCCTTCTTCTGTTTGTACCTATTCTTCTGTTCGTTGGTTTTCCAGCCACAATCCTAGGGGAAAGGCAATGTTAAATTGAGTTTTTTTGGGTATAGTTTTCTCTTCACAGTATTTGTATGTTGGATCATCTTGAATAGGCTTACCCATGTATCTATTTGGTTTAGAGGAAGTGAACTGAATGTTGTTCTTGGTGCTATTCAGGCTTCATTTGTTTCTGGGTAAAATCCACAGAAAAGTAAAATCTTCTGGTATAATCCAAAAAAAAAAAAAAAAAAACCCAGTAACTTTTCTTGAACTTAAATTGGTACAAAATGTCATCTGGGGACTGATAAGACATTCAGAGCTAAAAATTGTCTTGCATGCTGTCTAGATCACTTATTCAGCATTGCTATACATGGCCTCTAATGTAGCAAAAGAAGATATCTACACTTCGCACAACCCTTAGAGAAGGGAGAAGGGATCTCTCGTATAAAATGACTTCAAGAAGGCGTTGATTTTCTTAAAACACTCTTGGCAAGGGGTCGCTCCACATCCACAACATGTCTTAGGCTTATTCAGTCAAAGTCCAAGGCACAGTTCCACTCTCTTTTTCCAAATGAAATAGGATGTGGGGAAATTCATCTGCGACTTCAGAGTGGATCTACATCACTTCTCTATTCAAGATCAAGAATAAAGCCCTAGGTGAAGAGTACATCAAACCATAATAATGGTTGGTCACTTCAAATAAAAAAAACAAATGGGTGCTGCAACATATATATTAAAGGTTATTGGGTTGAATTTGAGTTTGAAATTTGACATTGGGTTTGTGGAGAAATTATCTTTTCTATATAAATGTGACCAATCTAGTAAGCGTATCTGATTAGGCCATAAAGTGCAAGTTATTCAGGAATCCTAATCCTTTTCAATGACTTGGGCATTCAATTTCCCTCCAATGACCATCCAAGGATTCGGAAGTGTTGGACATGCATCCTACCACCTGCTAACACTTGGGAATGCATGTCCAACTTCTCCCAACCTTCAATGAGTCATTAAAATATGGTTGATGTTGAAGAGGATCTTTTTTCCGTTATTCAGTTCACTATAAAAGAAAATTCAGTTTATATTTATATTTTAAGTTAAAAGTTATGCTACCAAGTCTCTTGTCGTCTTCCTAGACTTTGGGGCACTAAAGAAGTGCTACATAAATCATATTCAAGAATAGACAGATCAACAGATTGTAGACCATATATAGAAAATATTGGGTGCACTAAAAATCAGTATTATTAGATTGTCCTTTTTCACAAAAAAAGAAAAAAAAAATAAATAAATAAAGGATAGTTTTATGGATCGAGTTTTTCTTCACTTGTCGTCTTCCTAAGACTTTGGGGCACTAAAGAAGTGCTACATAAATTATATTCAAGAATAGACAGATCAACGGATGTAGACCATATATAGAAAATATTGGGTGCACTAAAAATCAGTATTATTAGATTGTCCTTTTTCATAAAAAAATAAATAAAGGATAGTTTTATGGATCGAGTTTTTCTTCACCCTCAAGGAAGAGGAATTACTTCAATCAATAGTCACCATTGTGTTTGGATGGAATTCTTTTTCTTTAAAAACTTGGATGGAATTATAGGAATATTGATAAGCATTTCGGACATACGACAACTACTAATTGGAAAATAGGTTTTGGCTTTGAAAAATCACCAATGTCACATATATATATATATATATATATATATATATGAAATTTGGTCAAAATGCATGAAGACTCAAACAAGTTTAAGAAATGATCAGATCAAATCTAAGTCTATCCAAGTTTTCATTGAATCGATATTTTTTGTTTGGGTCATGTGAAATTCATCATGAGCTACATACCATTGGAAGACAATAAATTTGATCTACTACTAAACATAATCTTAGAATTTTTGTTCTTTGTCTTTAATATTAGCTCTTTTTTAATTCTTCACCTAAGAAGTACTCATAGCCTCAATCTCCCCTCAATCAGAGGACTTGAAAAAAGATATTAAAAAAAAAAAAAAAAGTATACCTCGCCCAAATCATCTAGCTTTAAAAACGTCTACTCCAAATTGAAAAACTTGTTTCTCCACCTTTGTCTGGTTCATAATAACTTTCTTCGATTTTTATAATTAATATTTCCAAGTTCAAGAATTCACTGAACCTCCTTATTAGTATGAATGTGGGCCATGGGCAGGTGCATGCCATCATCCCTAAATTAGATTAGATTGGAATCATGTCGGTGTTTACATTAATTCAATTTCTACATTCATTTGACATAGATGCGCGGTACGGACAAATAGCACGTGCCAGGACTTAGAATATATGTAGGACCAATTATCGAACTTACAATTATGATTGCAAAAATATACAATACATTACGATACAATTTAATGGGTGGTCCCAGATTAGGTGAGCTTATCAAGTTTAAGAGATGAAGGAGCCACTAAAATTGAGTTCAAACCATAGAATTTTAAAAGGAAATTGTGTTAGTTTAGTTTACTCAACACTAATTAACCTTCTCCATCAGATAGACCTAGTCTCTTCGTCTTAATGAGTATCGGAGCCTACATTTTTTTTTTCCTTTGAAATATATTTCTCGTACAGCAAATACAATAGCTCATTCTATGGCCAATTTTAGGCTAAAAATCATTATTGATTCATGTTTCCTTTCATGCCCAAATTGATTAATTTGAAGCTTTGTATATTCTGATCTCCTTTAATTCTATTAATGCAATAACCTTACTCAAAAAAAGAAAAAAAGAGTATTAAAGTCAAAGGGGATGAGCTTCTAGTTTCGTGGTAGGTAACAAGACAAGTCCACATCCTCTGCAATGAATAGTGAGGTGTGGTGAACATTAAATGACTGGGGTACATATCTCAAGGGGTTCTCAACAACCTAATGCTCAATGCACCATTGCAGCGACAACAGACGAATTTCACACCAACAAGATAGTTGGGTTCTCATGTAAGTTAGGGAAAGTCTAAGATTCGACCCTTTATCCCCCATATTTTCTTGATATAATATTAAGGAAAAAGGTTTGACATACTAGCATTGTACCCATCACCCTTTTTGTCTATCTCCTCCCCCCCCCCCCCCGGAAAAGTCATGTGGCTCAGGTTCTCATACGGGAACCATTCTTGATCCACACAGATGAAATCCTTGGGTGGATTCCATCTGTGTGGATACAAAAAAAAAAGGCAATTGATTTATATGGACCCTGCATCATTAGTGAAGGTCAATTTTGGCAGATAAAGCTACTAATTAGCCTTTAACTTCCCAAAGCAAATGCACAAAAGAGACTGCTGCTACTAGTAAAAGAAAATCAAGTCCCATTGTGTCTCCAAATATTGAGTTGGCCCAGTGATCACCTACTACTAACCTCGCATGAACTAAAATTTGGATTTGGGAATATATAAACCATTCAAGTTCCATCACTCATTTAATTTCTTGCTCTACATGGCAACAATACACGAATCACAACTTAACAAATGTTAATGCTTTTAATTAGCCTCAACTGCCAACCATTTCAAGTTTCAAATCCTCTTCCCTATATAAACTCTTCATCCCTTTCAAAATAGTAAGAGCTTCTTACCATACTAAGAGAGCAAGAGAGGTATTTAATAGTCTTTAGAAATGGCCATCTCAGGAGTCGTGAAATTTACTTGCTTTTTTCTGGTCTGCATGGTGGTGGCTTCACCTTATACTGAAGCTGCCATAACATGTGGGCAGGTGGTGAGTAAGCTATCACCATGCCTCGGCTACTTGCGCAACGGTGGCACTGTGGCTCCTGGTTGCTGCAACTCTATTAAGGCCCTCAACGCCGCCGCGAAAACCACCCCTGACCGTCAGGCCGCTTGTAGTTGCCTCAAGTCTGCTTACAACTCTGTTTCTGGGATCAAGCTAGCCTTGGCTTCCGCACTTCCTAGCGCTTGTGGTGTCAACCTCCCCTATAAGATCAGCCCTTCCATTGACTGCTCCAAGTATGTTAAATGCTTCTCTTCTTCATCTCTCTAACACCCCGCCCCCCACACACACACAATTAGGAGTCTCATTTTGGGTTTTTGTTTTGTGTTTGCAGGGTGAGGTGAACTTGAGGCTTGGGAGATATGTACTGAATATTAGAAGAATAAAAAAGGGCAGTGAGTCAAGCAGGGCACTACCTTGCTTGAGGGAATGCCAGCCTTGTGGCTTTTGGATATGTATTCTCTATGTTTGTAGCATTGTTATTGTATATTTAATGAATGTAGTAGTTATATTTAATTAATTATGTTTGGCTTGTCTATGTAGCAGTCTAAGCTGATTTTCCTTTCATAATTAATTTACCTGGGAGTTGCTCAATCTACTAATTTGAATTTTAGGGATGGAAACTTTACATGGTATTAAAGTGGATTTTCACTGTATTCGTGTGTCTATAGTATCATACTACCACACGTGCAAGGAGTGTTGAGAGTTTAATCCCACACTGACTACTAATTAGCTTACGGGAGTTCACATCCTTGCAGTCACTGCACCGTTGCAGTGAGCATCGGGTGGCTGGGAACACCCGGGCACATACCCCAAGGTGCTCTCAACAGTCCATTTTTGAACAAAGAGATTAAAAGAAAATTGCCAAACATATGACTTTCATCAAATACGGCTTTCCATAGAATTCTATATGTATCTTTGAAATTGAGTATGGAATTCATTAGGTTTCCGAAATAGTGTAAAAAAAGTGTGTTTCGAACATTGCTATTGAGTCGGACTAATAGCTAAGAAGTCGAGGTATTTCGAATTGTTTGTTGATACGGAGTCAGGGAAACCTTTGAAATGATTTCAATATTGGACCTTGGACATATAATAGTTCTGAATCAAAAATTGGAAAATTCCTGAAAAATCACAATAGAAAGATTAGACATAGATATAAGCTGCAACAAATTTGCGGAAACTTGAACTTCTTCTTTAGGCTCTTATAACTTAAGAGAAATCTAAAAAAAAATCATCCAAGCACCTCCACATCGTGTTTTGAGTCCTTTTATTTATATCCTAGGGTGTTACTCGCGTTCAAGGCAAGCAATCCTTTTCCCAATTCTTAGGGAGCCTGTTTGAAATTTAAAATGTAACCGCAAGCGTACGAATCAGTGTAGCTACGGGTCGAACACAGGGAGAGCAGCCACCTTATTTTTTATTTCTTTTAATAATGCGAAAGTGAACTAATTAATGGTTGTGATCTAATTCTAATTACCGCCCTAAAAATAACGTCCTAACCATTCGTCATCTAAGAATTTAAAGACGCAAGCCACACAATTAAAATTAAATAAATAAATAACTAAAAGTAAACAACCCACGCAATTAAAAAAAAATAATAATAAAGGAAAAAAATGCTGAAATAAAAATAAAGTAAAAGAAAGGGGATAAAGCTAGAGAGAGACTCACAAGCAGGTTTCTCTACTTAGCCCGAGGGATTCATCATAATATGAGCTTCCCTACTTGACCAGAGAGTTACTCTTACAAGGGTTTCTCTACTTGACTTTAGGGAAAGGGAGACAATTAAAATAAAAACAATAAATTGATGGTTCTATGGCCAGGAGGGGCAAAGCCAACACATACACTAGCCATGAACCTTGGGGGAGAGGGATAGCAATAATGTAACGACTGAAAATAAAAATCCTAAATTAAGAAAGAAAGGGTAGTCAGAAGAAGGAATGAGAGGGGGGAGAGAAGACTACTGAAGGAGCCTACTTACTTGAATCAATGCTTGAACTTGAAAAAAAAATTGCTCCACGGCTCATGATCTTGTCACCTAGATCTAAGCCTAGAACTATAACTTAAAAAAATTACAACTCAATTGCATAAATCATAAACATAAAAAGAACTGAATAAAAATAAAAGAGTACTTGCATTAATTGAAATAAAAAAAACTATTACAAAAGTGATTAAAGCAAAAAATAGAGAAGAACTAAAACCAAAGAGTGAGAGAGGGAGAGAGAGAGAGCAACTAAAAAAAAACTAGAAGAAGAATGAATTGTGTCTCCTCCTCTTACATGAGTTGTATTTATAGGGAATGGAGAGGTAGGGTAACAATTTTCTCTTTCCTAAAAGAGAAAAATCCACAATTGATTGTGAGATCTTTTGAGTCCAAAAGTGCTAAGATGGAGGAGAGAGAAGAGAGAAATAAATTTTGAGAAATTTCCTAAAATTTTTTGCTTATTTTCTTTCCTTTTTCTTCTAATTTATTTTTCTTCTTTTTTTTTCTCTCTCCTAGGGACGACTTTTTTTTTCTTCCTTTGTGTGATTTGGACAATCTTTGGTGATGATGTGGAGGAGAGAGAAGATTTGGACAATTTTTGGTTCTCCCATTTTTTTTCTCTTTCCTTTTTTTTTTCTTCTCTTCTTGCTTCCACGATTTTGCTTTCTTTTTTTTTCTTTTTTTCTTGTGCACCCTTCCACGATTTTGCTTGCTTCTAAAGCAGAAAATCTTCAACAAAATCTTCTAAAAAAAACAACCATAAGATTCGAACTTGAGACCTCTTGGTGAGCAAGAGAATTTTGTACACCATAGCTCACCAACTAAGCTAGGTAGTTGTTGTTACCAAAAAAAAATCTTTAATCACTTAAGGATGTGGTCCATCGATCCTTGTTGGCATTTGGAGTATTCCTTGTACCTCTGGGACAATTGCAAACGGGCTGGTTCTGCATCTCGGTTCAGTTCTGATCCATTATTCTTTTTCTGACCCGAAAAAGAATAATCATTTGTACGGGTGACCAAACGAATGTGTACTTTTAATTGAACACGTCCATTTTGCTCAGAATTTCGTCCTCTTCGCAACCATGGAAAGAAATAGGACCTCTTTACGTGTAAAATTGAAGATATAGCGTCCGATAGTCCTTAAGGCCTTGAAAATATAAAACCTGCAAAAAGAGAGTAAAACCCAAGGTAGCTCCATTCTAAATATGTAAAATGTATGTTTTACTACCCTAGATTTCACACATAAATGTGCTCATCAGAATTCCCCCACACTTAGACTTTTCTAGTCCTCGAGCAAAACAAAAAGAAAAGGAAAAAGAATAAAGATCAAAAAACCTAACTCACTTTCGTAGGAATCACGGTTGCACTTAGCATGTGCAACAAGCCTTTAAACCCCTAGGTCACCCCTAGTGTCATGAGTTGTGTCTCGTGGGTGTTTGCAGTGAATATACACCCAAAATTCAGAATAAACAAATCCCAACTTTGGCTAAAGGTAAGGCCCATACCAATCCGGAGCAAAGATAATTTCTCTTACAAGGAACCCCCACACTTAAACTTTTATTACCCTTTATCAATTCCAGGCACTAGCATATTTCTTAATTTGGAACTCACCTCGTCTCTTCCAAAACATCCTTATCTTAAGGTAAAACCACTTGTGAAGAAATAGGGAACCAATGACTAAGGCGTTGGAGTGTTTTTGACCAAACATGTTACCAAGCATTATTGACATTTGCACATTTTTTTTTCTCTATTTTTTTTAGTTAATAAACTCCATTCTAGTCCACTACTTTTGGCTTGAATGACATGGTGGAGCAAACACCAGACACCCAAGTTACTATGTAGCTTCGCTTTTTGCATATGCCCACAAAGGCAGTGATGCTAGAGTTACTTCAGAAGTTTCCTCCCAAGGAATTTCGATCAAGACACCACACTTCCTGAGGCGCAATGCCCTGTCTAGTTCCAAGGGAATCAACTCTTATTCTTCTTTATACCATATTTCACATTTCATTTAAAATTGTGCATTTGTCAACCCATGCCAAATTAAAAAGAAGATCTCAACTCCAAATCAAAAGTACAAGGAACCCACAAACTTACATATGGTCCATCACCATAAAACAGGGGTCTCTTATTTTTCAAAAAAAGGTCCCATCTCAAGACACAACAGGGTTTTATACATTCAAAATGGGTACCTTAGTCAAAACTTTTATTTTCATACATCAAGCAACCGAATGGTATGATCATTAGCCAAAAGCCAAAGTAGGACTTCATCCTTAGCAAGCTCAAAAATAAAAAGAAAAACAGAACAAAGTGAAAAAAGCAAAAACTGGTTTCCCTCCCCCACACTTAAGTCATGCAATGTCCTCAATGCATGGAAAGAATTAAAAGCAAAGACAATGCAAGGGGGTCATACCTGATTAAAAGTTAGTCATCAGTGTAAAGAGATTCATGGAGATCCATGACCTCTTCACTACTAGTAGTAGGAAACTCGAGGAATGGTTTCAAACGCTGACCATTAACCTTCGAAATTACCCCTGTTCCTGGATTCAAAATCTCCACAGCCCCATGGGGATATACATTATGAACAATAAATGGGCCATCCCATCGGGATCTATGGTTTACCAGGAAAAAGATGCAATCGAGAGTTGTACAATAAGACCTTATCACCAATTGTAAAAGATTTACACAGAATGTGCTTATCATGGAACGCTTTGGTCTTTTCCTTGTAAATCTTAAAACTTTCATAGGCATCATTCCTAAGTTCCTCCAACTCAGATAGTTGGAGCCTACGGTGAATTCCCGCATTAGACAAATCAAAGTTGAGCTTCTTGATGGCCCAAAAGGCCTTATGCTCCAACTCAACTGGTAAGTGACAAGCTTTCCCATACACCAAACGGTAGGGAGACTGACCAAGGTCGGTCTTGAATGCAGTCCGATGGGCCCACAAGGCATCAATGAGCCTAAGGGACCAATCCTTACGGTTGGGATTAACAGTTTTCTCCATGATTTGTTTGATCTGCCTATTAGACACCTCCACTTGGCCACTAGTTTGGGGGTGATAAGGGGTAGATAACTTATGAGTGACCCCATACTTTTTCATTAAGGCCTCAAAAGGTCGATTACAAAAATGAGTACCCCTATCACTAATTATTGCACGTGGTGCACCAAAGCGGGAAAAAATGTTCTCTTTGAGAAACTGGACCACCACTTTGTGATCATTAGTTTTACAAGGTATGACCTCTATCCATTTAGAAACATAATCAACGGCCAAAAGTATGTACAAATTCCCAAAAGAATTAGGGAATGGTCCCATAAAATCGATGCCCCATACATCAAAGATCTCAACTACCAAAATAGGGTTGAGGGGCATCATGTTCCTTTTATTGATACGGCCAAAAGACTGGCAGGCAGGGCAAGCCTTGCAAAAATCAAAAGCATCTCTAAAAAGAGTGGGCCAATAAAATCCGCATTGGAGAACCTTTGCGACAATCTTCTTAGATCCAAAGTGTCCACCACATGCATGATCATGACAAAAAGAGAGAATGGAATGTTGTTCATGATCAGGAACACATCGTCGGATAATCTGATCCGGACATATCTTAAACAAATAAGGATCATCCCAGAAAAAGTGTTTAACTTGGGAATGAAACCTATACTTATCTTGAGTGGACCAGTGATCCGGAGTCACACCTGAAACTAAGAAGTTGACAATGTCAGCAAACCATGGTTCACTAGACATTGCAAATAATTGTTCATCTGAAAAATTCTCATTGACTGGAGAATCAATAGTCAAGGAATTGGGAAGCCGGGATAAATGGTCTGCAACTAGGTTTTCAACTCCTTTCTTATCCCTAATTTCTAAATCAAACTCTTACAAAAGTAAAACCCACCTAATGAGACGGGTTTTGGCATCCTTCTTCTGAACTAGGTATCTGAGGGCAGAATGATCAGTATACACCACCACATGTGAGCCAACTAAATAAGACCGAAACTTTTCTAATGCAAACACAACAGCTAAAAATTCTTTTTCAGTGGTTGTATAATTGAGTTGTGCATCATTTAAGGTCCTACTAGCATAGTAAATGACAGTGGGTAACTTATTAATCCTTTGACCCAAAACTGCTCCTATGGCAAAATCTGAAGCATCACACATCAGTTCAAAAGGTTCAGTCCAAACAGGTGGTTGAACAATGGGTGCATTGGTCAAATCCTTCTTAAGCTGTTTGAAGGATTCCAGGCACTCTTTAGAAAACTCAAAAGTTTGATCTTTGGCAAGTAATGAGGGGAGAGGTCGGGCTAACTGACTAAAGTTCTTAATAAACCTTCTGTAGAAGCCTGCATGCCCTAGAAAAGACCGAACATCCTTAACAGATTGAGGAGGTGGTAAATTATCAATTAAATCCACTTTGGCTCTATCTACCTTAATTCCCTCCTTGGATATTACATAGCCTAAAACAATACCAGATTTAACCATAAAATGACATTTGTCCCAATTTAAAACCAAATTCTTAGATATGCACCTTTTCAAAACTAAGGAAAGATGATGAAGACATTCAGAATAGGAATTTCCATGAATTGAAAAGTCATCCATAAATACTTCTAATAATTTTTCGACCATGTCAGAAAAAATGCTCATCATGCATCGTTGGAACGTAGCAGGGGCATTGCAAAGCCCAAAGGGCATACGCCTGTAAGCAAATGTTCCATATGGGCATGTAAAAGTGGTATTATGTTGGTCCTCTACAGCAATTGAGATTTGGTTATAGCCAGAATATCCATCAAGAAAACAATAGCATTCATGTCCAACTAACCTCTCAAACATCTGGTCAATGAATGGCAATGGGAAGTGGTCCTTCCAGGTTGCCGCATTTAACTTCCTGTAGTCAATGCACACTCTCCAACCTGATTGGACACGGGTTGGAATTAGTTCATTATTGACATTGGGAACTACAGTCACCCCAGACTTCTTAGGCACTACGTGAACTGGGTTTACCCATTGGCTGTCAGAAATAGGATAAATTATTCCATGATCCAAGCACTTTAGGATCTCTTTCTTAATAGCTTCCATCATCACTGGGTTAGCTCTTCTTTGGGGTTCCGTGAATGGTTTGGAATCCTCCATAAGATGTATATGATGTTGCACAATGGAAGGGCTTATACCCTTGATATCAGCCATGGTCCAACCTAGGGCTTCCTTATTATCTTTTAACACTTTAAGTAACTCATCTTCCTGGCTAGAAGTCAAATTTGAAGAAATTATTACAGGAAGAGTCTGGTCAGGCCCTAGGAAAGCATACCTCAAATTAGATTGCAACTTCTTAAGATCTAACTTAGGGGGCTCAACTATGGAAGGTTTGGGAATGGAATTGGAAAGGGGTCCTAATGGCTCCATAGGTGTGTGAAGACTCAAGACTTCAGAAAAGAAATTTTTACTGTCATCATCCAACTCATCCATACACTCTTGGAATTCTGAATCAAAATCAATATCAAAGTTGGTAACTAAGTCATCAGAAAAATCCAGAAAATCCTCAAGCATATTGATCTCTTCTTCCATATGTGGTTGCTTGTCAATCCTAAACATGTTAAACTCAACAGTTTGGTTACCAAAAGATAATCTTAGAAAACCATTCCGACAATTGATTAATACATTACTAGTAGCCAAGAATGGTCTTCCTAGAATTATTGGGATCTCATCCTTGGTTGAGAAGGGCTTAGTATCTAACACAATGAAATCAACAGGGAAAATAAATTCCCCCACCTTTAGTAAGACATCATCAACCATCCCTTTAGGAATCTTAACAGACCTATCTGCCAACTGAAGAGTAGTTCCAGTGGCTTTCAATTCTCCCAATCCTAGTTGCTTGTACACATGGTAAGGTAAAAGATTCACACTTGCGCCAAGGTCAAGTAAGGCATGCTCAATATAGGTGTTGCCTATGACACAAGATATGGTAGGGCTCCCTGGATCCTTATACTTGGCTGCTATAGGCTGAGTAATTATGGAACTAATGTTACTTGCCAAGAACGCCTTTTTGGGCACACTAGTGATACTTTTGTGAGTACACAAATCTTTCAGTACTTTTGCATAGGCGAGGATCTGGGATATGGCATCCAAAAGAGGGATGTTCACTTCTACCTTTTTGAAGACTTCTAAAATTTTGTCCATGGAAGCAGTCTTCTTTTTGTTTACCAAGCGATTAGGAAATGGGACAGGAAGAACATAAGGACTGTTAGGGATTTACCCCTGTTCAGAAGAATCATTTTTGGTTTCCTCAACCAAATCATCTTTAGTTTCATTTTGGTTTTCTCAATCAAATCATCTTTAGTTTCAGAAAAATCTTTAGGTTCATCAGACAAACCTGGAACAAGAGGCACATTTGTGTCCTCAACTGAAGAAGAGTTAACAGGAGTAATAGATGGGGAAGATTTAGAAACACTCTGTTGGTACTCTCTACCACTCCTAAGGGCATAAACAACATTACATTGGTTAGAGGGCCCTTGTTGGGTCTGACCTTGTACTATATTCAGTGGTGCATTAGTTGGTCCTTGTAAACTAACATGTTAATGATGCCTAGGGTTAGGCTTTGGTTGACTGGGTAAAGTTCCCTTCTCCCTCTCACGCATAATTGAGACAACTTGGGTAAGTTCTCTTGTAAGATTTTGATGGCTTGTCATGAGGAGGGCCATATTTTTTTCCAAGTCACTTATTCTACTTGCCTCTCTAGTGTTAGTAAACCCAGGGGGTTGCTGATAAGATGATAGGAGAGGGGCCCTAGGAAAACTCGCCTGAGGTCCTACATTTGACCTAGGAAAAGTATTTTGAGAAAAAGATTGTTGTGCAAAGGGAGGCCTTTGGGGTCCAGGTTGACCTTGATTATAGAAATTGGAAGGTCCTGCTTGGTTACCCTGATTCCAAGAGAAATTTGGGTGATTTCTCCATCCTGGATTGTAGGTATTACTATATGAATTATTCTGGTATAAGGCATTAACACTATCATTAGAAGTGCCCCCAGAGGTGTTGGGGCATTCTTCTATGACATGTCCAGGGGACTGGCACCAAGCACAAATCTTAACCAAATTGACTGATGATGGCTCTCTAGGAACAATAGCCTCAATCCTTTGATTAGGCTATCCAAATGGGCTTCCTTGGCTACTATCCCATCCACAAAATATCCTTTTCCTCCTATGGTTCTTTCACTCTCTTGGGTTGATTCCCACTCACGGGTTTTGTCAGCTAAGTCAAGTAAGAATTCACATGCCTTTCCTTCATCTGTAAAGGATGTGAATCCCTCAAGGCACATAGACTCTATCATTTGTTTAGTTGGGTAATCAATACCCTCATAAATTATTTGACATAAATGCGATAGGTTTAGACCATGGTGAGGGCATTCTTGGAGTAGATCCTTGAATCTCGCCATAAGTTTGGAAAATGACTCACTAGGCTTTTGCCTAAACTGAAGGATATCACTTCTAAGCTTATTGGTCTTGTGAGTTGGGAAAAACTTCTTAAGGAAGACAAATGTGAACTGTTCCCATCAGGTTATAGAATTTGTGGGTAACCCATACAACCACTTCTTAGCTTGGTCTTTCAATGCAAAAGTGATAAACCTAAGCTTAACAGCATCATCAGAAAGCTGTTGGATCTTAATTAGACCACATACCTCTTCAAATTCCCTTAGAATTAGGCATGCATCCTCAGAGGTCAACCCATGGAAGTGGGGCAACATAGTGATGTATTGAGATTTGAGTTCAAAATTATTGCCCTGGGCTTGTGGTAGAACTATACAGGAAGGTTGGGCTGTTCTAGCAGGGTAGAACCTATCTTTCAGAGATTTAGGTGAAAGGTTTTGCTGTTGGTCTCCCATATTGAAGGGTTTTAAAGAGAGCAAACGTATAGGGTCACTACTTGTTGGATCTCTTCTTTCTAACCGATTCTTAGTATTACGTACCCACTTAACACTCATGCAACAGAAAACTACCCACAACTAAAGTAAGACAAGCACAAAAGAATGGATAGCAAAACTTTTTTTTTATGATTTTTTTGATTTTTTTTTTTGGCTTTTTGGGAGCTTACCGACAGGGATCCGGGTTGCTCAGGTCAATTCCTGAGGTACTGCTACAGGGCGAAACCTGTCTTTATCATACTGTGAGGCATGGCAACCTCCACCGATACAACTATTATTGCAAGTTGTTCTTCTCAGGAATTCAATAAAAGAAAAGAAAAAAACAAAACAAAGCAAACAAAACACTCCGATTTACCAAAAGAAAGCGAAAAATAATATGGAACTGTCTCCTCGGCAACGGCGCCAAAAACTTGTTTGAGATTTAAAATGTAACCGCAAGCATACAGATCAGTGTAGCTACAGGTCGAACACAGGGAGAGCAGCCACTTTATTTTTTATTTCTTTTAATAA